>NC_091992.1:19238591-19451091 GCF_044704955.1 Pristiophorus japonicus
AGAATCTATAAATATCAAATATCCCCCCACCCCCATCCCCTTTTAGGCTAGGGACAATGAGATCAATTATAATGCACTTGCTATCCCAACTAAGATTAACCAACTCTGCACAGACCTCAAATCGAACCATAAAGGAACAAGATTAGACCCATTGAGTTTGGTCTCCCTGTTCGTTAGTCATGACAGCTCTATCCTTTTAATATTTAAAATGATATGGTGTGAGAACATCACCGCTGGTAGGGGCTATAAATAGAGCTGGAGCACCGGGCCCTGGAACATCGTGGGCGAAGGTGCGGCGAATGAGGGTACGGGGCCCAGAAGAGCCGAGGGCCCAGGGGCAGTTTGGGCCTGCCCACGCTACGATATGTGTGCACACTAGGTCCGTGCAGCAGAGCAGGTCTCCAGTCGGCCTAGCTTTGTCGAGCCCGTGTGGTGGCTAATGTGCAACGGTCACTACACGTTAAAAAAATCCACGCACATGGCATCTTCTACCCCCTCAATTGGAGTTCAGGACTGGAACATCGGGTCCTTCATTGAAACATCTGTGAACTCTCGTGGAAGCAAGTCATCCTCATTTGAGGGAGCGCCTATGATGATGATCCTTTCAATACCAATTCTCCAACCTTTCTCTTTATCTCTTATTGTCAGCTTAAGTCTCTTCATATTAACAACCTCAATTGATGCTGCCTCTGTGGTCTTCTAGGGCATAATCTCGCCACATTTTGTGTGAAGAAAATATTCCTGGATTTGCATTTATCCTGAATTCTAAAATGATGGCCAAGAATTTCCTCGGAGCTGCTCCCACTCTGCTGCCGTAACTTCACCGGATGTGCAGGAAGAGACCCTGCTTACATGGGTAAAGGAATTGGATAATTGGCTCAACTGATTGTTAGTCCTCTTGTGGATATTTTTTCCAGAGTTTTTTCCAGGTCAAATCTCAGAGAATTGGAAAATAGCATGTCACGCCACCCTCTTCAAAAAAGAAAGGGCTAAGGGATAAAGCATCAAATTATAGGACTTGTAAACCTTGCTCCCACAGTTGCGAAGGTGTTTGAAAGTATTATTAGGGAGCATCTCAAGGGGCATGAGCTAATCTGAGACAGGCAGCATGGTTTTAGGAGTGGCAAGTTAAGCTTAACTAATATATTAGATTTCATGGAGGAGATGACAGATCTCGTCGATAGGGGAGATACAGTGGATGTTATCTACCTGCATTTCAGAAAGGTATTTGACATACTTCCTGTTTTATAACAGACTACATATGGTCCAAGGCTATGGGATAGATGGGAATGTATTAAAATGGACTGGCAAATAATTGGTGGGCATTCAACAATGAACAGTAGTGCTTGGTAAGATATCTGGTTGGCAGTCAGTTAGTAGTGGCCTGCCACATGTTTCAGTGTTGGGGTCACTGATGTTCATCATTTTTAGAAATGAAATAGCAGAAGGAATTATCTACAAATTGGCCAAATCTTGCCGATGATACCAAATTGGGAGCAGTGGCAGGCAATGCACACACATTCAAAAAGCAGGGAAAAGGCAAATGTTGGCAGAGCATGCTCAAGAGGCCAAATGGCCTCCTCCTCCTAGTTCTTATGTTCTTATGTATGTTAATACAGGGAAATGTAAGGTTATGAGATTTGGCAGAGTGAAGGTTGACGTAGATTATGTGCTAAATGGGAATGTGCAGGAGACCTTGGGGTTTTAGAATCATAGAACCAGAGAATGGTTACAGCACAGAAGGAGGCCATTTGGCCCATCAAGCCCGTGCTGGCTCTCTGCAAGAGCACTTCAGCTCTATCCATGTAACTGATGTCCCTCATCCCTGGAACCATTCTCGTAAATCTTTTCTGCACCCTCTATAAGGCCTTCACATCCTTCCTAAAGTGTGTTGCCCAGAATTGGACACAATACTCTAGTTGAGGCCGAACCAGTGTTTTATAAAGATTCATCATAACTTCCTTGCTTTTGTATGCCTCTACTTATGAAGCCCAGGATCCCGTACACATTTTTAACGGCTTTCTCAACCTGCTCTAAAACACCTTCAACAATTTGTGCACTTTTTAAAAAAGGAAGGAGAAAGAAAACAGGGAATTATAGACCGGTTAGCCTGGTGGGGAAAATGTTGCAATCAATTATTAAAGATGAAATAGCAGTGCATTTGGAAAGCAGTGACAGGATCGGTCCAAGTCAGCATGGATTTATGAAAGGGAAATCATGCTTGACAAATCACCTAAAATTTTTTGAGGATGTAACTAGTAGGGTGGACAAGGGAGAACCAGTGGATGTGGTGCATTTTGACTTTCAAAAGGCTTTTGACAAGGTCCCACATGAGATTAGTGTGCAAAATTAAACATGGTATTGGGGGTAATGTACTGACGTGGATAGAGAACTGGTTGGCAGACAGGAAGCAGACAGTCAGAATAAACGGGTCCTTGTCAGAATGGCAGGCAGTGACTAGTGGGGTGCCGCAGGGTTCAGTGCTGGGACCCCAGCTATTTACAATATACATCAATGATTTAGATGAAGGAATTGAATGTAATCTCTCCAAGTTTGCAGATGACACCAAGCTGGGTGGCGGTGTGAGCTGTGAGGAGGATGCTAAGAGGCTGCAGAGTGACTTGGACAGGTTAGGTGAGTGGGCAAATGCATGGCAGATGCAGTATAATGTGGATAAATGTGAGGTTATCCACTTCGGTGGCAAAAACACGAAGACAGAATATTATCTGAATGGCGGCAGATTAGGAAAAGGGGAGGTGCAACGAGACCTGGGTGTTATGGTACATTAGTCATTGAAGTTTGGTATGCAGGCGGTGAAGGCGGCAAATGGCATGTTGGCCTTCATAGCTAAAGGATTTGAGTATAGGAGCAGGGAGGTCTTACTGCAGTTGTACAGGGTCTTGGTGAGGCCACACCTGAAATATTGTGTTCAGTTTTGGTCTCCTAATCTGAGGAAGGACGTTCTTGCTATTGAGGGAGTACAGCGAAGGTTCACTAGATTGATTCCCAGGATGGCAGGACTGACATATGAGGAGAGACTGGATCAACTGGGCTTGTATCCACTGGAGTTTAGAAGAATGAAAGGGGATCTCATAGAAACATATAAAATTCTGACAGGATTGGACAGGTTAGAGGCAGGAAGAATGTTCCCATTGCTGGAGAGTTCCAGAACCAGGGGTCACAGTCTCAGAATAAGGGGTAAGCCATTTAGGACCGAGATGAAGAGAAACTTCTTCACTCAGCGAGTGGGTAACCTGTGGAATTCTCTACCGCAGAAAGTTGTTGATGCCAGTTCGTTAGATATATTCAAAAGAGAGTTAGATATGGCCCTTACGGCCAAAGGGATCAAGGGGTATGGAGAGAAAGCAGGAAAGGGGTACTGAGGTTGAATGATCAGCCATGATCTTGTTGAATGGCGGTGCAGGCTCGAAGGGCCAAATGGCCTGCTCCTGCACCTAATTTCTATGTTTCTATGTTTCTATATACCCCCAGGTCTCGCCGGCCCTGCACCCCTATAGAATTGTACCTTTTAATTTATATTGCCTTTCCTCATTCTTCCTACCAAAATGTATCACCACACTTTTCTGCATTAAATTTCATCTGCCACATATCCACCCATTTCATCAGCCAGTCTATGTTGTCTTGATGTCTATCACTATCCTCCTCACCGTTCACTATACTTCCAGGTTTTGTGTCGTGTACAAATTTTGAAATTGTGACCTGTACACCCAAGTCCAAGTCATTAATATATATCAAGAAAAGCGGTGGTCCTAGTACCAATCTGTGGGGAACACCAGTGTATACCTTCCTCCAGTACAAAAAACAACCGTTCACCACTACTCTCTGTTTCCTGTCACTTAGCCAATTTTCTATCCATGCTGCCACTGTCCCTTTTATTCCATGGACTTCAAAATTTGCTGGCAAGCCTTTTATGGGGCACTTTATCAAACGCCTTGCCCTCATCAACTCTCTCTATTACCTTATGAAAACTTTTCCTTCTTCTCTTCCTAGGTGATCCTTTGCATCGAGGATGACTTGCTTCCACACCAAAAAGGGATGAGCTCACAGGTGTTTCAATGAAGAACCTGATATTCCAAGTCCCGAACTACATGTTGAAGAGTGGAAGATGCCTGTGCGTGGATTTTTTTAAGGTGGGGTGGCCGTTGCACACCAGCCACCACACAGAGCTTGGTCTTGGTCCAGTGGCAAGGGTTAACCAGGACGACTGAAGACCTGCTCTGTTGCACGGACCTAGTGTGCACATATATCACAGTGTGGGCTGGGCCCTCGCCTCAGCTGACCTCATGAAAATGAGCAGATTGCTAAAACCATCAACACACTGCACCCAGGCTATTGAAAAAAACAAGCAAAATGTTAGGATGCATAGCAAAGGGCATAACATTGAAACCAGAGGGGTTATTTTAAAACTATATTTGGCCCTGCGTGGATCGGGGTGGGGGGGGAGGAGTTTAACTTGGGCGAGTGTGTAAACCAGTCAGTACTTGATCAGCGGCCCCTTATACACTCCGTCTGATTTTCCGCTCTATTGACATCTATTGCTGTTTCTGCCACTGCCAAGGTTGAATCTCACGTCCATACCTGGAGTTTTGGCCCTGTTTTAAAGAGGATGTTCAGTTATTGGAGGAGGTACAGAGAAGGGCTCTACACGGTTGATCCCGAAACCTGAGAGAATGGCCAATGAGGAAAGATTGAGTAACCAGGGTCTTTTCTCTCCAGACAAGAGAAGACTGAGAGGGAATATGATAGAAGTATTTGAATTATGAAAGGTTTGGACAAATTGAATTAACGAAGGGGTTGAATTTTCAAATTAGGGAAAACAAAATTAATTGGAAATATGGGAGGGATTTTTTAATTAAAAGGGTGGAGCAGATGACCTAAATCTGGGCTGACACTCCAGTGCAGTGCTGGACTGTCAGAGGTGCCATCTTTCGGATGAGATGTTAAACCGACTGCCCTTTCAGATGGTCGTAAAAGATCCCATGGCACTATTTCGAAGAAGAGCAGGAAGGTTATCCGGTCTCCTGGCCAATATTTATCCCTCAACCTGCATAACAAAAATAAATGATCTGATCATTATCACATTGCTGTCTGAGGGAGCTTGTTGTGCGCAAGTTGGCTGCCACGTTTCCCACATTACAACAGTGACTACATTCCAAAAGTACTTCATTGTCTGTAAAGCGCTTTGAAATGTCCGGTGGTCGTGAAAGGCGCTATATAAATTTCCTCTCCTTTCCTCTCCTCCCTGTTATGTATGTAACCCTTGGCAACCTGTATCACCACCACCACCAGAGGGCCTACCTGTTGGAGTCCCAAGCATCCCTAAGGAGCACTGTATATAAGCAGGCTTCCCACGCTGTACCAACACTCTGGAGTTTAATTAAAGGAGCTAAGGTCACACTTACTTATTGCATACGTTACTCAGTTTCATCCTTTATTATGAGCATAATAATTGGCGACGAGGTAACGAACAACCGCGCGAAAATGCAAAGAACTGTTGGTATCCTGTAGAAATTCTCAGAAGGGGATGATTGGGAGGTCTTCATGGAGAGACTCGACCAATACTTCGTGGCCAATGAGCTGGAAGGAGATGAGAATGCTGCCAAACGAAGGACGATCCTCCTTGCCGTCTGTGGGGCAACAACCTATGGCCTCGTGAAGAATCTTCTAGCTCCGTTGAAACCAACAACCAAATCCTTTGAAGAATTGTGTACTCTGGTCCGGGAGCACCTAAATCCGAAAGAAAGCATTTTGATGGTGAGGTATCGGTTCTACACGTGTCAACGGTCGGAGGGCCAGGAAGTGGCGAGCTACGGCGCCAAACTAAGACGCCTTGCAGGACATTGCGAATTCGATGGATTCCTTGAACAAATGCTAAGAGTCCTTTTTGTGCTTGGCATTGGCCATGAGGTTATCTTCGCAAACTATTGACTGTTGAAACACCGAATCTGAGCAAAGCCATATCGATAGCCCAGGCATTTATGTCCACCAGCGATAATACCAAACAAATTTCGCAGCATAAAGAGGTTTCGGCTAGTACTGTGCACAAAGTAACGTCGTTTTCAAGCAGGAATGTACATGGCAGAACATACACCCCAGCTGCTGCATGACCTCAGATGACCCAGAGTCCGCCATCAATCATTAATGCGAGGCAGTTAACACCTTGTTGGCGTTGTGGAGGTGATCATCGGGCCCACAAAAGCCGCTTCAAACACTATGTATGCAACGGCTGCAGAACAATGGAACACCTCCAGCGAATGTGCAGGCGAGCTGCAAACCCGGTTGCAGAGGAAGATCGATCCATGGTGGATCAGGCTGAACTAGAGACTCAAACCGAGGAGGCAGAAGTGTACGGGGTACACACCTTCACCATGAAATGTCCACCGATCATGTTAAAAGTTGAACCGAACGGAATTCAAGTATCCATGGAATTGGACACGGGTCCAAAATGAGCAAAAAGGCCTTCGACAGGTTGTGGAGCAACAAGGCACACAGGCCCAAGCTTAGCCCCATTCATACCAAGCTAAGAACTTACACCAAAGAGCTGATCCCTGTAATTGGCAGTGCAAAAGTAAAAGTCTCCTATGATGGGGCAGTGCACGAACTCTTACTATGGCCCCACACTGTTCGGCAGAAGCTGGCTGGGAAAAATCCGCTGGAACTGGGACGACATCCGAGCGCTTTCATCCGTCGACAATGCCTCATGTGTCCAGGTTCTGAGCAGATTCCCATCATTGTGCGAGCCAGGCATTTGAAGTTTCTCGGGGGCAAAGGTGCAGATCCACTTGGTTCCCGGTACATGACCCATCCACCACAAGGCACGGGCGGTACTGTATATGATGCGTGAGAAAGTGGAAATTGAGCTGGACAGGCTGCAGCGAGAAGGCATCATTGCGTCGGTGGAGTTCAACAAGTGGGCCAGTCCGATTGTCCCGGTACTCAAAAGTGACGGCACAGTCAGAATTTGTGGGGACTATAAAATAACGATGAACCGTTTTTCACCATAGGATCAGTACCCGCTACCCAAGGCAGATGACCTATTTGCGACCCTGGCTGGAGGAAAGAAGTTTACCAAGTTGGACCTGACCTCGACCTACATGACGCAGGAGCTGGAGGAATCTTCGAAAGGCCTCACCTGCATCAACACACACAAAGCTCTGTTTATCTATAACAGATGCCAGTTTGGGATTCGATTGGCCGTGGCAATTTTCCAAAGGAACACGGAGAGCCTGCTAAAGTCGGTTCTGCGCACTGTGGTTTTCCAGGACGACATACTGGTCACAGATCGGGACACCATCGAACATTTGAAGAATCTGGAAGAGGTTCTAAGTCGGCTAGATCGCGTGAGACTCAGGTTGAAATGCTCGAAGTGTGTTTTCCTGGCGCTGGAGGTCGAGTTTTTGGGAAGAAGAATCACAGCAGACGGCATCAGACCCAGCGACGCCAAGACGGAGGCCATCAAGAATGCGCCAAGACCACAGAACGTGACGGAGCTGCGGTCGTTCCTGGAACTCCTCAACTATTTTGGTAATTTCCTACCTGGGTTAAGCACCTTGCTAGAACCCCGACATGTGCTACTACGCAAGGGAGACGACTGGGTATGGGGGAAATCACAAGAGGCTGCCTTTGACAGAGCCAGAAATCTCTTATGTTCAAACAAACTGCTTGTTCTGTATAACCCATGTAAACGATTAGTGCTAGCTTGCGATGCGTCGTCATACGGGGTCAGGTGTGTGTTTCAACAGGCTAACGAATCGGGGATTTTGCAACCGGTCGCCTATGCATCCAGGAGTCTGTCCAAGACCGAAAGGGCCTACAGCATGATTGAAAAAGAAGCTCTGGTGTGCGTTTACGGTGTGAAAAAAATGCACCAGTATCTGCTTGGTCTCAAGTTTGAGCTAGAAACTGACCAGAAGCTGTTCATACCGCTATTCTCAGAGAGCAAAGGGATTAACACCAATGCCTCTGCACGTATCCAATGATGGGCGCTCACACTGTCGGCATACAACTATGTAATCCGTCAAAAAACAGGCACAGGGAACTGCGCTGATGCTCTCAGTCGGCTACCATTGCCCACCAACGGGATGGAAATGGCACAGCCTGCAGACTTGATCTTGGTGATGGACGAAAAGTCACCTGTTACGGCCGGCCAGATCAGGATCTGGACCAGCCAGGATCCTTTACTGACCCTGGTAAAAAAAACTGTGTCCTCCATGGGAGCTGGTCCAGTGTCCCAGCAGAGATCAAGAAGAGATTAAGCCGTTCCACAGGCACAAAGACGAATTGTCCTTACAGGCAGACTGTCTTTTGTGGGGCAATCGCATGGTCTTGCCCAAGAAAGACAGGGAAACGTTCATACGCGACTTACACAGCAGCCACCCTGGCATAGTAATGATGAAAGCCATAGCCAGATCCCATGTGTGGTGGCCCGGCATCGACTCAGATTTAGAGTCATGCGTGCGCCAGTGCAACACTTAGAAACAGAGGCATAGAAATATAGAAAATAGGTGCAGGAGTAGGCCATTTCGCCCTTCGAGCCTGCACTGATAAGATTATGGCTGATCATTCACCTCAGTACCCCTTTCCTGCTTTCTCTCCATACCCCTTGATCCCGTTAGCCGTAAGGGCCATATCTAACTCCCTCTTGAATATCAAACGAACTGGCATCAACAACGCTCTGCGGTAGAGAATTCCACAGGTTAACAACTCTCTGAGTGAAGAAGTTTCCCCTCATCTCAGTCCTAAATGGCTTACCTCTTATCCTTAGACTGTGTCCCCTGGTTCTGGACTTCTCCAACATTGGGAACATTCTTCCTGCATTTAACCTGTCCTGTACCTTCACAATTTTATATGTTTTTATGAGATCCCCTCTCATCCTTCTAAATTCCAGTGAATACAGGCCCAGTCGATCCTGTCTCTCCTCATATTTCAGTCCTGCCATCCTGGGAATCAGTCTGGTGAACCTTTGCTGCACTCCCTCAATAGCAAGAACGTTCTTCCTCAGATTAGGAGACCAAAACTGAACACAATATTCCAGGTGAGGCCTCACCAAGACGCTGTACAACTGCAATAAGACCTCCCTGCTCCTATACTCAAATCCCCTACCAATGAAGATCAACATACCATTTGCCTTCTTTATCGCTTGCTGTACCTATTTGCCAACTTTCAATGACTGATGTACCATGACACCCAGGTATCGTTGCACCTCCCCTTTTCCAACTCTGCCGCCATTCAGATAATATTCTGCCTTCATGTTTTTGCCACCAAAGTGGATAACCTCACATTTATCCACTTGCTATGCATTTGCCCACTCACTTAACCTGTCCAAGTCACCCTGCAGCCTCTTAGCATCCTCCTCACAGGTCACACCGCCACCCAGCTTAGTATCATCTGCAAACTTGGAGATATTACACTCAATTCCTTCATCTAAATCATTGATGTATATTGTAAAGAGCTGGGGTCCCAGCACTGAGCCCTGCGGTACTCCACTAGTCACTGCCTGCCATTCTGAAAAGGACTCGTTTATCCCGACTCTCTGCTTCCTGACTGCCAACCAGTTCTCTATCCACGTCAGTACATTACCCCCAATACCATGTGCTTTAATTTTGCACACCAATCTCTTGTGTGGGACCTTGTCAACCCTTTTGAAAGTCCAAATACACCACATCCACTGGTTCTCCCTTGTCCACTCTACTAGTTACATCCTCAAAAAATTCCAGAAGATTTGTCAAGCATGATTTCCCTTTCATAAATCCATGCTGACTTGGACCGATCCTGTCACTGCTTTCCAAATGCACTGCTATTTCATCTTTAATAATTGATTCCAACATTTTCCCCACTACTGATGTTGGGCTAACTGGTCTATAATTACCCGTTTTCTCTCTCCCTCCTTTTTAAAGAAGAGGTGTTACATTAGCTACCCTCCAGTCCATAGAAACTGATCCAGAGTCGACAGACTGTTGGAAAATGATCACCAATGCATCCACTATTTCTAGGTCCACTTCCTTAAGTACTCTGGGATGCAGACTATCAGGCCATGGGGATTTATCGGCCTTCAAACCCATCAATTTCCCAAACACAATTTCCTGACTGATAAGGATTTCCTTCAGTTCCTCCTTTTCTCTAGACCGTCAGTCCCCTAGTATTTCTGGAAGGTTAGTTGTGTCTTCCTTCGTGAAGACAGAACCAAAGTATTTGTTCAACTGGTCTGCCATTTCTTTGTTCCCCATTATAAATTCACCTGAATCTGACTGCAAGGGACCTACGTTTGTCTTCACTAATCTTTTTCTCTTCACATATCTATAAGAGCTTTTGCAGTCAGTTTTTATGTTCCCAGCAAGCTTCCTCTCATACTCTATACACTTACTCTCAACTGAGCGATGCACCCAGAGAAGCACCGCTAAGTTTGTGGTCGTGGTCCTCCAAACCATGATCTAGGATCCACGTTGACGTCGCGGGCCCATTTCTAGGCAAAATGTTCTTGGTTGTTGCGGATGCTTATTCAAAATGGATTGAATGTGTAATAATATCTGTAAGCATGTCCACTGCCACCATCGAAAGCGTACCAGCCATGTTTGCCCCACAAGGCCTGCCTGATGTCCTTGTCAGCAACAATGGGCCGTGTTTCACCAGTGCTGAATTCAAGGAATTCATGACCCGCAATGGGATCAAGCATGTCACATTTGCCCCGTTCAAGCCCGCCTCCAACGGCCAAGCAGAACGGGCAGTTCAAACCATCAAGCAAAGCTCGAAACGTGTGTCGGAAGGCTCCCTGGAGACGCTACTGTTCCGAGTCCTGCTCAGCTACCGCACCAGACCCCACTCGCTCACCGGGATTCCCCCAGCCGAGCTGCTCATGAAAAGGGTGCTCAAAACATGGCTCTCTCTTGTCCACCCTGATCTCCATGATCACGTCAAGGGCAGGCGGCATCAACAAAGCATGTACCATGATCGCGCAAACTTGTCACGTGAGAATAAGGTCAATGACTCCGTGTTTGTACTCAATTATGGACATGGTTCCAAATGGCTTGCTGGCAAGGTCATAATCAAAGAAGGGATTAGGGTATTTCAGGTCAAATTGGCCAATGGACTAATGTGTAGAAAGCATTTGGACCAAACCAAATTGCGGTTCACCAACAGCTACGAGCAACCCGAAGAGGGCACCACCAACTTCGACCCTCCAACACACACACAAGTGGCAACCGACATCACGGTTGACTACGAAGCCGAACTCACCATCCCCAGCAGCCCAACAAGGCCAGCAGCCCGGCAAGGCCAGCTGCCCAGCAGCCCAGTGAAGAAGCACCCAACTTACCCACACCTGCATTTGTACCGAGACGATCGACAAGGGAGCGAAAAGCCCCAGATCGTCTCACCCTGTAAATAAGTGTACTATTGACTTTGGGAGGGAGTGATGTTATGTATCTAACCCTTGGCAACCTGTATCACCACCACCACCAGAAGGCCTACCTGTTGGAGTCCCAAGGGATCCCAGCATCCCTTGGGAGCACTGTATATAAGCAGGCCTCCCACGCTGTACCAACGCTCTGGAGTTTAACTAAAGAAGCTAAGGTTACACTTACTCATTGCATACAGTACTCAGTTTCATCCTTTATTATGAGCATAATACTCCCCTCCCCTCCCCTCCCCTAACATTTTGCTTGCTTTTTCAACAGCCTGGGTACATTGTGGTGACGTAACATAAGAACATAAGAAATAGGAGCAGGAATAGGCCATACGGCCCCTCGAGCCTGCTCCGCCATTCAATAAGATCATGGCTGATCTGATCATGGACTCAGCTCCACCTCCCTGCCCGCTCCCCATAACCCCTTATCCCTTTATCATTTAAGAAACTGTCTATTTCTGTCTTAAATTTATTCAATGTCCCAGCTTCCACAGCTCTAACAGAATGGTTACAAAACCTAAATGGGTTTCAAGAAGGAACTGGACAGGTTCTTCTCAACAAATGGGATTCAAGGTTATTCGAAATGCACTAAGGGAATATGTGGATAGGTGGGCTATGTTACTGTATAAATTACAACGGTAGAGTGGCAGCAGGTCTGAGCAAACTGCCAGCCTGTGTCCCTTTGCTCTAGATTCGCTAACAGAGGGAAGAAGGAACTCCCTACGAACCCCGTCAATTCCTTTCATTATTTTAAACACCTGAATCAAATCGTCCCTTAATCTCACTTTCAGGGTCGCTATGACCCAAGCTCACTTAGTTTCCCCCTTCGGCCAGGGTATCGCTCAGATCAACAAGTTGGAATTTCTCACGTAGCAATGTATCCTTTTTAAAGCAGGGTGCTGAATCGTACAATATTACAAGAGAGGTCTGAGTTGCAATAGTGTTTTCTTGCTTTTATTTGCTCTACCTCGTACAGTGAAGCCTAGCTGGCCGGCCATTCGCCTTTTAGATTGTTATTTTGCACCCGCAAGCAACTTAATGACTCATTAAATTATTTTGTTAACTTGTAATTTAGGACCATTCATAGAGCTTGCTTATGCTGTAAATCAACGTAAAAATATGCTGCTATTGCAACATTCGAAGCTTAGCACACTTACTGGCACGAGATGCCGAAGAGTGTGCAGTTCAGTTCAGGACAACATGAATATCGAATTCTGATGAAGGGTACACGCAAGGAACATAGGGACAGGAGTAGGCCATTCAGCCCACCGAGCCTATTCCACCATTCAGTTAGATCATGGCTGAGCTGTATCTTAACTCCATCTACCAGCCTTGGTCCTGTAACCCTCAATACCCTTGCCGAACAAAAATCCATCAATCTGTTTTCAGTTGACTCCCCCAAGCCTCAACAGATTTTCTGGGGAGAGATAGTTAGAGAATTCCACTACCCTTTGTATGAAGACGTGCTTCCTGACACCATTTCTGAACGGCCTAGCTCTAATTTAAAGGTTATGCCCCCCTTGTTCTGGACTCCCCCACTAGAGGAAATAATTTCTCTCTATCTACCCTATCAACTCCTTTAATCATCTTTTACGCCTCATTTAGATCACCCCTTAATCTTCTATATTCAAAGGAATACAAGCTTAGTCTATGCAACCCATACACATAACTTAATCCTTTTAGTCCCAGTGTCACACCTGAAACAATGGGCCAGAATTGACTGTCAATATAATAGTGAGGCTAACGGCGCTCACCGTTATGCGTAAATCGCACTGCAACTTCAAGCAATGGCAGATGTGTGGTTAAATGCATCTCGTTAAAAAGGCATCTCGCTTTCTGACTCACCATTCAAATGCATTGAATGGCATTAAGTTGCCAAAGTTGAATGGTATGAACTAAACTCGCCACAGCTAGTTAGGGCTTGTCCATGTCAGTCGAAGAACCCTTTTTTAACGATGTGATAAGTGTTAATTACTGCCAAACAACCTCTCTGGCTCAAAGATTAAGCATTACAAGTGTGGCGTCTCATTCCTTCAGATTTTTTATTGTTGTTGGGAGATTTTTCTCTGTCTTAATCCAGTCTTTCTTTTCCTCTCTTTATTTCATTTTCTGTACCAGATTTGACATTGAATTCACTATTCTCACTTACACTTCCTGGTTCAGACTCTGCACTGCTCAGTAACAATTCTTCAATCTGATTGGTTAAGGAGATACACAGTTGCTTGCTCAGTTCACAGAGGTCCCAGATCCCCTATAGAGGGCACCATGCCATTTCCATCTCCCACTGGCAACAACTTGCTGTGTAAAAGCTCAAGGATATTAAACCGGCAAGGACAGGTCTAAGAACGTTCATTTACCGCCTTCAGTAAATTCAGGCCCATTAACTTGTTCTTCTTTCTTTACAAATGCAGGCTGCCCTACTGCATTTGTAAAGACATTTACAACATTTCTACTTTTATTTCAATCAGGTTGATTTTTTTTTAAATTTTAATTTGTTACACTAACCCAAATTTCCAAATAGGTTTCAACTGTGGCTCAGTGGGTAGCACACACACCACTGAGTCAGTAGGTTGTGGGTTCAAGTCCCACTCCAGAGACTTGAGCACATAAATCTAGGCTGACACTCCAGTGCAATGCTGAGGGAGTGCTGCACTGTCAGAGATGCCGTCTTTTGGATGAGACATTAAACCTACACCCCGTCTGCCCTCTCAGGTGAATGTAAAAGATCCCATGGCACTATTTTGAAGAAGAGCAGGGGAGTTATCCCTGGTGTCCTGGCTGATATTTATCCCTCAATCAACATCACCAAAACAGATCCTCTGGTCATTATCACATTGTTGTTTGTGGGAGCTTGCTGTGCGCAAATTGGCTGCTGCGTTTCTCACATTACACTCCAAAAATACTTCATTGGTTGTGAAGCGCTTTGAGACATCGGGTGATCATGAAAGGCGCAATATAAATGCAAGTCTTTCTTTTCTTTTTGTGTTGCCATCACCTGGAGTAATTAAAAAAATTAATTGCAATGGATCCAATTTGATCAGGATTTTTAACAAAAATGAAAGAAATGGGGTGAATCGCTCAGCTCACCGCTCCATAAACCAAAGATTAACGTTGTTATGAAAGCATTTGTGGGATCAAAAGGAAAAGCTCATTCAGACTTCCCAAGTTCTTCAGGTCATTTGTCTCACGCTGTACAAACATTGCTGAGGCTGGGGCTATTTCAGCACAAACCAGTAACTCAGGAATAAAGCTTCAAAAATCATTTACCAGCCTGTAGCGATGCCATGCCAAGCTGTCTGCTTGCACAAAGAATTCCATTTCAGCGCACACTCAGGCCAGAAGGAATGTGTCCCTTGATCAGAAGCCAGGTTCCAGGAAACAAAGGGCACTGCTAGCCCTTTGGGACTCAGCTATAGTCTGTCATTTGGACAGTTTAAGCAAGTAAACCTCTGACAGTTCATCATTTGGTGAAGATATAATGCAAATGGTGTCGGTACCAGTAAACCTCACTGCCTGTACGAGTTGGCCACGATCGTATTGAATGGCGGAGCAGGCTCGAGGGGCCGTATAGCCTACTCCTGCTCCTATTTCTTCTGTTCTTATGTAACATAAGGGTCGGCAAGTTGCTGACGCCTTTTCTATGAAGGCTGTTGGGGTTGAGCGGAGATGGAAAATGAAAAAAAATGTCCAAGAATAAAAGAGGGTTCAGCTAGCAAACAATAACAGGTTAAAAATGTTTGTTTGCAGATTGATATCTTGTGTGTTTGTGTGTGTGTGTGTGTGTGTGTGTTTCTATTACTCAAAGGGTTAACCATGCCAACAACTCTTTGATTTTCTTCCCCAGTCACTGCTGGGGAACCCAATTTATTTATTAGGAAAATGGATTTTAGCACAGCAATGCAGTGATTCAAGATGACCTGCATTCTATATATTAAAGAATTATGTGAATTATTTTATTTCTTCAACAACAAAACCATGCTACCTGTACCCGTGGCAAAGGAGCAGTGAGAGACTGTAGAGGGACGTGGTCTGGACCCAGGGGAGGTGTGAGTTCGAGGCCAGGGCCCAGGGGCAGCACGGGCCAGCCCACATTGATATGTGTGCTCACTAGGTCCATGCAGCAGAGCTGGTCTCCAGTCGTCTTGGTTAACCCTTGCCACTGGACCAAGACCTAGCTCTGTCGAGCCCGTGTGGTGGCTGGTGTGCAACGGCCACCACACGTTAAAAAAAATCCATGCACATATCATCTTCCACCCTTCAGGATGTAGTTCAGGTCCATCATTGAAACACCTGTGAACTCATCCTTTTTTGGCGTGGAACCAAGTCATCCTCGTTTCGAGGGACTGCCTATGAGTGAGAGTGAGTATGTTATGATAAATATTTCGGTGTCTCTAACCCACATTGGGTCTCCTGGTTTCTCCGACCCATGTTGATCTCTTGTTGCTTCTGGTTTCACGCATCAGAAATGGAGAACACTTTAATTCTTGTAATGTTCAATGGGGCTAGGAGTATATCTACACACATTCTGAAGAAGAGTCAAGACCCGCAACGTAGACATGTCTTTTTCCTCATTTTCAGATGTTGATGAACCTACTGCATCTGTTTGCAGTTTCTTTTTTTGTTCTCGCATTTGCACTTTGTCCCCTTTTTTATTTATACAACTGTGCTTGATTAACTGTTAATCATTGGTGTCCTGCACAGACGTGAACCTGGTGAAAGGAAGAGTTCATTGCAACACATTGAATCTCCAACATGTGTCAACCACATTCCTCGGTCATCCTGGTCCAGTGTCGTTCACTTAACATTGGAGGGCTTCGTCTAATTGAACTTTTATCATAAGTAGTACATGTCTAATTCCAAAGTATTTTATTTAGTCTGGAGCATCACAAACCGTAAACAGTCGTGAATGAAGAACGGGTTAACTAGACTATTGAACTCTCTCTCTCTCTCGAGACGCATTACTTCATTTTTATGTATACATTCAGTTGATATCCAATGGAGTTTAGCTCCGGGCAGAATGTTACACATAGTACCATATGTCTTCTCCTTTACTAAGAAATTAGTAGTGGTGAATCTTTGGAATTCTCTACCCTAGAGGGCTGTGAAGGCTCAGTCTTTGAATATATTCATGACAGAGATCGATAGATTTTTGAATATTAAGGGGATCATGGGATAGGGGGGCAGTGCAGGAAAGTGGAGTTGAGGTAGAAGATCAGCCGTGATCTTCGTGAATGGCGGAGCAGGCTCGAGGGGCCGAATGGCCTACTCCTGCTCCTAATTCTTATGTTCTTAAAATCCCCTTTATGTTGAAAGACACAGCCTTCCTTGAGCATGGCTCCATGGGTTCAGCCGCCCTCTCAAACTGTGCCCAAGTGCCCATTTTTCCTGTTAGGAAATAGCCAGTGACTATTCGACCATCACAGTCGAGCTTGATCCTGTCCTCACCTCACATCCACATACATGCCTTGTCCAGCGGAGATGGCTTGACAGTGACCAGAAGTGGGAACTCAGGTTGCTTTCCTCCCATCCTCATGAGGGCCACTTGTAGCTTCCCAACTGTCGACCTGGCTGAGATCAGTAACTCAGCACTGAGCAGGGATCAAATGTGAACCTTCCTGATGTGTGTGGCTCAGTTCCACTTTGGGAAGTAGCTTTGCCAACCGAGGGGCCAAAATTAATGAAGGCCCAAGTGCCGCCGATGGCTGCCGAGATCCCCGATGGTTCTTTGGGCGGTCCCTCGAAGGTCGGTGGGCGGCAAATCTGCGACGTACGCCGCCAATCTGGGCGGCAGCCGGCGGGAGCTCTCATTCTCGGCAGCAAAGGCACTTGCTACCCAAGTGCCGCCAAGGATAGAGTCGGGCCCACGGAGGGTCGTAGAACTAAAAATAAATAGCATCAAAAACAAAAAAAAAACATCTGACGACCTTCAGGGGACCCCATCCAGGTAAGTCCCCTGTAAAGAAATAATTTAAATAAACTTCACTCACCTTTTGTACAGCACCTTGACACTTACCGTTGAGGACAGAGCTGCCTCCATGCAACGGTCCACTGTCGGTCTTGCCGCCGACTCCAGCCGACTCCCGCCCGCACCAATCAGACATCCCGACAGGCGGGAGTCTACTTGCGCGCATCGGCCATCCGCTGACATCGGCGGGCGCTTCCCGGCGACTCCCCCCTCCCGCCCGCTCCAGGCCACGTCGAAAGTGGCGCTGGGCGGTTCGAGCAGAGGAATGTCGGTGGCAGTGAGCGGTAAGGCCATCAATTTCGGCACCCGCGTCTTTTCCATTGGGAATGAGAGGGTTGTCTTATGAGGAAAGGTTGAGCAGGTTGGGCCTATACTCACTGGAGTTTAGAAGAATGAGAGGTGATCTTATTGAAACATATAAGATTCTGAGGGGGCTCGACAGGGTAGATGCAGAGAGGATGTTTCCCCTTGTGGGAGAATCTAGAACTAGGGGGCATGGTTTCAGAATAAGGGGTCGCTCATTTAAACCGGAGATGAGGAGGAATTTCTTCTCTCAGAGGGTCGTGAATCTTTGGAATTCTCTACCCCCGAGAGCTGCGGAGGCTGGGTCATTGAATATATTTAAGGTGGAGATAGACAGATTTTTGAACTATAGGGGAGTCAAAGGTTATGGGGAGCGGACAGGAAAGTGGAGTTGAGGCCAAGATCAGATCAGCCATGATCTTACTGAATGGCGTAGCAGGCTCGAGGGGCCGAATGGCCTTCTCCTGCTCCTATTTCTTATGTTCTTATGTAATCGATGATTATATTGGGCTGTGTAGCAGTGAGTTGGGAAGAAAGATTTTTCTCATTGCAAACCGAACACTTTTGCTGGCTTCAGTTTGAGGTTGCTGAAACAGTACAAAGTTAAAAGCACTTGTTTCCATAGCGGGTAGCTTTATCTTTCACTCCAAAATATATTGAGACAAAAGTCGGAGGTTGTTTGATGTTATTTAAAACTGTTCTTATTTTAAAATCTTGGCTTCCGATTGTGATCTTGGCAGTGCTCTGAACTTGTGGCCTGTCTAAATCTTTGACCTCAGTACAATGGATCTCCGCACAAGGGAAAGAGACGGCAGGCCGAACCAGAGTATCAGATAAGCAGCTTCGAGATCTCTGAATTTCATACACAGCATTGAATGAACTCTGGAAACATAATTCATTGTGCTGAAGAAAAACTTTGAATGTTAGACCGTACCTCTGGGAGGAGTGCTTTGTTTCTATACAAATCTACATAATGGAATAATAAATTCCTCAGATACATTAATATATTTCACAGCTATATTTTCTGCTAAGCTGTGGAATGTGTTTTGCGCAAAGTAATTTTAAGGATTTAGGAAATTTGATTTGCAGCTTCGTATTAATCTTCACAATATCTAAAATGGTCCAAACCAATGCTCTATAAGAAAAATGTTTCACAATAGGAATAGACCAACAGCAATGCCAGGCATGTGTAAGTATTGTATATACTGTTACTGTACCTGCAACAGAAAGATCACAGCAAAATGCGTAAGGGAAACCCGATCCGAAGACTAACTCTCTCACACCAGTTTCAGCTGTAGAATAGACAATGGAGCCAAAGTTTGATCAATGAGCAGCTATTGAATAGGTAGAAATCGACTGAGCTTAATCATAGTAGCGGCCCATTCTACGTCATAATTTCCTCTATAGGGACCTTACCCTGGACAATAATGTGATATATCTGTTCCACACATCTTAGAGAGCACTTCCTACTCACTGAAGCAACTCTTATTCCAGACTTTTCCATTTGAGTTTTCTGTTTATAGGACATTTGAGTTTTATGTGAGTAAGCAGTGGGTACAGTGTAGTGACACAGATTATTGGGGTACCAATTTACTGTGGTGTGGAATGGTAGAATGTGGCTGTCCTCGACATTTTCCTCAGTCAATGATGTTAACAGTGCCCAATGGAGAACTGCCAACTGTCGGCTGGGCACTACTCCACAGGAAGGATAAATTGAAGGGTGAATCACCTCATACCACTCCCATAGATTTCCTACATTCCATTTTATACAGCAGAATGGATGGACTGGATTATTGGGATCATGTATCTAACTCATCTCAAGTAGGAAACCTGTATAGTAAAGGAGAGTAAATGCAGTACATTGATATTTGTAGCAAAGCTTTTTCTAATGTTCAGTAATGTATTGTGTTCTGCAAATTTAAGACAGAGATAGATAGTTTCTTAACCGATAAGGGATTAAGGGGTTATGGGGAGCGGGCAGGGAAGTGGACCTGAGACCATGATTGGATCAGCCATGATTGTATTAAATGGCGGAGCAAGTTCAAGGGGCTGTATGGTCTACTCCTGCTCCTATTTCTTATGTTTTTATTGGTACCCCATCCACCATCTTCAACACTCACTCCCTCCACCACCGGCGCACCGTGGCTGCAGTGTGTACCATCTACTGCACACACTGCAGCAACTCGCCAAGGCTTCTTTGGCAGCACCTCCCCAACCCGCGACCTCTACCACCTAGAACGACAAGAGCAGCAGGCGCATGGGAACACCACCATCTCCACATTCCTCTCCAACTCACACACCATCCTGACTTGGAAATATATCGGCCGTTCCTACATCGTCACTGGGTCAAATACCTGGAACTCCCTCCCTAGCAGCACTGTGGGAGTACTTTCACCACACGGACTGCAGCGGTCCAAGAAAGTGACTCACCACCATCTTCTCAAGGACAATTAGGGATGGGCAATAAATGCTGGCCTTGCTAGCGACACCCACATCCCATGAATGAATTTAAAAAAACGCTGGGTCCTGAGCACATAATCTCGGCTGACATTGAGGGAGTGCTGCATCGCTGGAAGGGCTGTCTTTCATATTGAGATGTTAAACTCAGGCCTTGTGCACCCACTTGAATAGGCAGACAAGATCTCGCGGCACTGTTTCAAAGAAGATCGGCGGAGCTCTCTTGGTGTCTTGGCCAACATTGCAAAACATCACCAAAAGCAGATGATCTCATTGCTGTTTGTGGGATTATGTGCACAAGTTGGCTGCTGCCTTTGCCTGCATAACGATAAGAGCTATATTTAAAAGTAATTCATTGGCTGGGAAGAGCTTTGTGATGTTCAGGAACATGAAAGGTGTTACATAAATGCAGGTGCATTCTTTCTCAATTGTGTGAGCATTTTCAAAGCAGGGTTTCCTATACGCTGCTAAAACAACAAATGTTGCTGTTTCCAACATAGAATCATTCACTCCGACAGCTCACCGGGGTTTCTCGGAACCATTCTTTCATTTGCAGCCTACTGCTGTCGCTATCCTATCTCATCATTAATCAGGCAAACTGAGCTTAATTTGAACACACTGAAATCGCCGACAATATGTGATGAATTCCATTTGCTTGAAATCTGTTCAGTTCAGCACTGCACTGCGTGGCACTCGTTTGTTTTCTTATCTATACGACAGCCTTCTTCCAAATAATTTACAGCTCCACAAGACTGAAAATGATTTAAAATTAAACTTTCATTTAGTGGCTTGACTTGCGCATGAGGAAGAAGGTTAATAGTCTACACAATGTTTCTCCCCACAGGTTATCACAGTCTGCGCACTTTATGCTCTATTCAGAGTGACTTTGAGCTGGAATTACCCCAGGCCCAGTTTGCTACAGGTCAGACCTCCAGTGAGGAGTTAATTAAGTATCCAACCCAGTGCCACTTGGGGTAGTGAGGCCAGGCTAGTAAGTCATTGGAAGGATTGCCAGTGGAGATAATAGCATCAGGGTTACAATAGCATGAAGATGTTTGCACCGACTGAGACAAGGAGGGAACAGCGGGGTAGTGGACTCGACAGAGATCTTGGTTCAAATCCAGTCCAGTCTGATAGGGATGGACCTCTACTCTATCTGCCAGCTGTAAGGTCCCATCTCAAGGTCAGACTCAACATGGGCCTGCAGCACAAATTGATCCTCTCACTCAGAGCGGCTAAAGGGAAGTGGGAATATCTGCCACATGGGTGCAACAGGAAATGCTGTTCGGAGGTTGGGGGCTGGGGTTTATTGGACAGAGTAGTGGAAGCTTTATGGTGTATCTGGCTGTACCTGAACTGAAAGAAAGACTTGCATTTATATAGCACTTTTCACAACCACCGGACGTCCCAAAACACTTTACAGCCTATAAAGTACTTTTGGAGTGTAGTCACTGTTGTAATGTGGGAAACATGGCAGCCAATTTGCGCACAGCAAGCTCCCACAAATAGCAATGTGATAATGACCAGATTAATCAGTTTTTGTTATGTTGATTGAGGGATAAATATTTGCTCGGACACCGGGGATAATTCCCCTGCTCTTCTTCAAAATAGTGCCATGGGATCTTTTACGTCCACCTGAGAGGGCAGACGGGGCCTCAGTTTAATGTCTCATCCAAAAGACGACGCTTCCAACAGTGCGGCACTCCCTCAGCACTGCACTGGAGTGTCAGCCTGAATTTATGTGCTCAAAGTTCGTGAAGTGGGACTTGAACTCATAACCTTCTGACTCCAAGGCGAGTGTGCTACCTACTGAGCCACAGCAGACACTGAGTAATTGATGCAGACACTCCATTTTCCAGCGCTAACATCACTCACCTTCATGAGGACAGAAAACAGGAGGCAAAATAGTTGCTAAAATTGTATTATTGCCAACTATATTAAGAGTGCTTTATTTCTCATGAAGATTAAAATTACAATGAAACTAAACTTTGAAACAGAAGAGAACCAAAGCTAAAATTAAAATGAATTCCAGGACTTAAACAAGACTGGTCAGTGTCAGTGTCCTCAACCTTTTGAACAGATATTGAAAGGCGAAGCAGACAATTTAAAAGCCAGTTGCTGCTCAAGCCCCAGTTCATTATTTCTCAGTATTTCTTGTGACCTCGGGAGTTGTGTGAGAATGAAAAAAGATGATATTTTTTAAACTTGATCTTAAAAAATTAGAATGGAAATACAGAAAGCAAAAACTACATTTTTGATCATATTTTTTCCCCCCAAACTAAAATTAAAACATGACTGAAATTTTGCAGCAAGGAATCAGTCTAAACTGAAAGCTAAATTTCTTCTGACGACTTTAAATAAAATAAGACTATAACTTGAAGTGCAAAGGCGAGACTGAAATGAAAATTAAAATTATTTCTAAGACTACTAGGAGTCAGTAGGTGTGTATCTCTGAGCGACTTCAGAAACAACTTGCTAGAGGCTAGAGGTCATCCACACCTATTGACTCCTAGTAGTCTTAGAAATCATTTAAATTTCCATTTCAGTCTCGCCTCTGCACTTCAAGTTATAGTCTTATTTTATTTAAAGCTGTCAGAAGAAATTTAGCTTTCAGTTTAGACTGATTCCTTGCTGCAAAATTTCATCATGTTTTAATTTTAGTTTGGGGGGAAAAAATGATCAAAAATATAGTTTTTGCATTCTGTATTTCCATTCTCATTTTTTCAAGATCAAGTTTCAAAAATATCACATTTCATTCTCTTCTAAATTGCACCAAGTCCCACTCACCCATCACCCCTGTGCTCGCTCACCTACATTGGCTCCCGGTTAAGCAATGCTTGAATTTCAAAATTCTCATTCTTGTTTTCAAATCCCTCCATGTCCTCGCCCCTCCCTATCTCTGTAATCTCCTCCAGCCCCACAACCCTCCGAGATGTCTGCGCTTCTCGAATTCTGCCCTCTTGAGCATCCCTGATTATAATCACTCAACCATTGGTGGCTTCTGGTTGCCTAGGCCCCAAGCTCTGGAATTCCCTCCCTAAACCTCTCCGCCTCTCTTTCCTCCTTCTAGACTCTTCTTACAGCCTACCTCTTTGACCGAGCATTTGGTCGCCTGCGCTAATTTCTCCTTAAGTGGCTCGTCGTCCAATTTTTTGTCTCAAAATACTCCTGTGAAGTGCCTTGGGACGGTTCGCTACATTAAAGGCGCTATATAAAGACAAGTTGTTGTTGTATTAATGTCCTATGATCTACTCATTCTCAGTGCAGTTTCACATTGAATGTGTTCTGATCCCAATCAAATTTAACAAGCTGAAAGTGCACCAAACAGAAAATGCTGGAAGTACACAACCGGTCCATCAGCATCTGTAAAGAGAAATGGCAGAATGCCTGCGGTCCTCTCTGTTTCCTGTGCCATATACTGCTACCAAGTCTCTAAGCTATTCCCATTGCTGTGGTATAACTGGTCAATAATCCCGACGGTGACTTACACTGGACCTGCCAACTAACGACCATGCCGAAGAATTGTAGAGCTGTAAAAGAACTTGGGTGTTTTTTTCTCCAAGTATTGTGTAACCTGTAAAGCAGCATGAACTGTTACTTTGCATCGACTATGATTCAAGACAGCAGGCAAATTCTTTTCCGACTCGACAATAAAAAAAAATGAAGAGCAAGTAAATTGAGCAATAGGAGGCGATTAAGATGAGCGTAGCCTGCGATAACTTGCCCTCTGATTCCCCCCTCCTTCCCTGGCAGTATACACCAGGCCTGAAATGTTTTTGCACACTTTCTCATTTCTATTTCACTTATCATCCCTGATTATAATCGCTCAGCCATTGGTGGCCGTGCCTTCTGAATGATAAATGTTACCAAGTGGAATGGGAAATACAGACTGAGTTATAGAATCGCTCTTGATTCAAATGTCAGTTTGATTCAGTAGCACTTCCACCTCTGAGTTCGAAAGTTGTTAATTTGAGCTCAGAATTATAGAATCATACAACATAGAAGGAGGCCATTCGGCCCATCGTGCCTGTGCCAGCTCTTTGAAAGAGCTATCCAATTAGTCCCACTCCTTGTTCTTTTCACATAACCCTGCCAGTTTTTCTCCCTTCATCGCTCCAGTTGGGGTGGAGTGGAGAATGTTTCAGTGTAAGGGATGTCACAGTTGTGTGGGGTGGACTGGTTGGGCTGGGTGCTCTTTACCTTTCCGCCATTGTTCATTGTTCATAGGTTTATATGTAACCTTCAGGGCTGCTGACCGAGGGCCGTGTGGTCCAGCCGGCGCAGACATGATGGGCCGAAATGACCTCCTTCTGCGTTGTAAATTTCCATGTTTCTAAGTATATATCCAATTCCCTTTTGAAGGTTACTATGGAATCTGCTTGATGCTTTGATGCATACTGAGGGAGTGCTGCATTGTCAGAGGTGTCATCTTTTGGATGATATGTTAAACTAAGGCCCCATCTGCCTGTTCAGGTGGATGTTTAAAAAAAAAATGCCACGGCAATATTTGAAGAGAAGCAGAGGAATTCTTCTGCTATCCTGGTCAACCTTCCTCACACAACCAGCACCACCAAAAAAATATAATGGTCCTGAATTTGCGGTCGGAGGAGAATGCCGCTGATCGACAAATAAAATGCCTGCGTACCTGGTGTCCCAGGAGGTACGGAGACTCACGGTTCTAGGCCTCTCCAGGTACCCACGGGTAGAGGCCCACATATCCCAGGGACGCACACAATTCGCAAATGTCCCTGGGATCACATGGGCTTGCCCAACCAATAAAAGAAGGGAATCTCCATTCATGCTTATGGGGATTCTGTGTGTACACATCAAATAAATGTAAAAAAAAATTACATGTTTTAAATTAACTTAAATGGCAGTTAATTAAATATTTCAAACAAAAATTTAATTTTATGAAAAATAAATTTACATGTTTTAAAACAAACATTCCTATTGTACAGCATTTTTTAAATGTATAAATGATTGCTAAAATTTTATTTTAATGTTTTTTTAAAACTCTTACGCTGGTAAATGCAGGCCTTATGCTTTTACCAGGCATAAGAATTTCACGGGCATTCGCTGGGCAGCTCTCTGCCCGTGGAGGCCCTTTTCCTGGGGATGCATTGGATCTGTCGGGAAATTTCTTGACTGATCGCAAGTTTCGGGTTTTCGCGCACGCGCTTCGGGCGAATATCCGGAACGTGCGTGGCCCTTACGGGCAGGCGCGCACCTCGTACGCCGCCGTAGGGGCCGCAAATTATGGCCCATTAGCTGGTTATTTAGTCACTTGCTGTAACTGGGGCCTTGTTATGCGCAGATTCTGCGTTTGCCCACAGACCAACAGTGACCGCGCTCCAAACTTAATCCATCGGTTGTAAAGTGCTTTAGAAGTCCCCAAAACTTGACGCGGAGCTGTACAATTGCAAATAATTTATTTTCTTTCATTGTATTTCCGGAGCAAATCTCTGAAGTAAAATCATCTGGTGCTGAAATGCTGTAGCAATCTGCGAATAGTTAAGCAACTAATCGAATTCACTTTCTAAAGTGAACACGAGGAAAGCCATTCACGTTCTGTGTCCGACTTCAGGATAATTCACTCAAATAGATTAACGATGCAGACATCCATTACTATCTGTCCACTCATTTTAACACTTAATATGAGCTCCAAGCTGGAAAGTAGAATCCAATTGAACCCTGCGAACTCTATGATTTGAAGTATGGCCTCCTCCTGTCTCATCTCTGTCTGAGGAGAGAATTATTACATTAAACAGGCAACGAAGAAGCCAATATCCTGAATTCGGGATAATCATCGGCTTTTTTTTTTGATCGAGGGAGCAGAAGCAGAGAGATAGCTGCCAAATCCCTTTCAAGCTGTTTGCTGAGTTCTGAAGTGGGACTGTCACGAAAGAGCTGGAATTATTTTTTTTTCAACTTCAAAGGGCCTTCTAATTTTAAAGCTTCAACACATGGCTCAAAGGTGCGGGGAAGTTGAATGCTGAAACTTTAATAAGACCTAAGCGGCTTCAGAACATGTTCAGTCAGAGCGAAAGGTGAAGCCTCCAGTTGTTCCGGGATTGTTTGCAGTCATGTTTTGGCACGGGGACAGGCTGCAACCGAGGTAACTGGACAGCACTGGGCTTAGTTACCGAAATCAAGGGATTACTGGGGTGGGGCGGGGGTGATTTTAACTTGCTGCTGGAGAGCTGTGAGCCGGGCCACCATTATATAGATACCACCCAGTGGCTCAGTGGGTCAGAAGGTTGTGGGTTCAAGTCCCACTCCAGAGACTCGAGCGCAAAAATCTCAGCTGACAACACTTTAAAATTATTTAATTGGCTGGAAAGCGCTTTGGGATGCCCAGTGGTCGTGAAAGACGCTATATGAATGCAAGTCGTTCCTTCCTTTCTTTCACTTCACTGTCCCATTGATTTCAATGGGGGCGAAAGTTGGGCAGTTTGTAAACGAGTTGCTGAATCCACAGCGCCAGTTTTACACTCCAGCGGCAGATTGAGAAGCACGGGAAGGCATGTGTTCTGCCTGGTTTGCGCCACATTTTAGAACGTGTGTAGAGGGGTTGGGGGCGGGGGGAGGTTGGGGAGTTGTCCTGAAAGCATCTTTAGGACCCTTATTAGCATATTCCAGAGGCTGAATGCTAGTTTCATACAATCATAGAAATTTATGGCACAGAAGGAGACCATTCAGCCCACTGTGCCCATTTCAGGAAGATGCCGTGGACACTTGGGAAATAGTCGGTTTCCAACAACAACAACTTGCATTTATATAGCGCCTTTAACGTCATGAAATGTCCCAAGGCGCTTCACAGGAGTGTTAAAATTTGACACCGAGCCGCATAAGTAGAAATTAGGGCAGGTAACCAAAAGCTTGGTCAAAGAGGGAGGTTTTAAGGAGCATCTTGAAGGAGGAAAGAGAGGTAGAGAGACGGAGAGGTTTAGGCAGGGAGTTCCAGAGCTTAGGGCCCAGGCAACAGAAGGCACGGCCACCAATGGTTGAGCGATTATAATCAGGGATGCTCAAAAGGGCAGAATTAGAGGAGTGCAGACATCTTGGGGGGGTGGGGGGGGGGGGGGCGGGGTGTTGTGGGGCTGGAGGAGATTGCAGAGATAGGGAGGGGCGAGACCATGGAGGGATTTAAAAACAAGGATGAGAATTTTGAAATCGAGGAGTTGCTTAACCAGGAGCCAATGTAGGTCAGTGAGCACAGGGGTGATGGATGAGCGGGACTTGATCTGAGTTAGGACACGGGCTGTCGAGTTTTGGATCACCTTCAGCTTGGCAATCGCTCGATTCTGGGGTAGATTGGGCATGAGAGATCGCGCCTGGAAACTGGTTCACCCACCAATCATTTTATGTCCACAAAACAGACACAACGAGGACCAAGTCCTTCCCCTGATGTCTTAAAGCTGACTATCCCTAAAAGGGGCAGGCAGTACTCTATTGCAGAGCTGGTGGGCATGTTACACAGTGAACAACTGGCATGAGTGTTAAAATAGTTAGCCTACTCTGTGAGGGTCACGTTTCATGGACAATTGTTGATGATAACAGGTCATCTTTGCAAAGCTTCAGGCCTTCAGGTGTGTCTGAG
This sequence comes from Pristiophorus japonicus, assembly GCF_044704955.1. Taxonomy (NCBI): domain Eukaryota; kingdom Metazoa; phylum Chordata; class Chondrichthyes; family Pristiophoridae; genus Pristiophorus; species Pristiophorus japonicus. Next base: position 19,266,339 of record NC_091992.1, read on the forward strand.
GCAATGCGATGTTTCCTGTAGTTCACCATGCACCAGATGCGACACATCCTGTGTTAGTTTTAACGTGGACACGAATAAAAATAAAATCCCCAAATCAAAATAGCGATTGTAAAAGTAACACAGTGCCGAGAGAACTAGAGGGAGCCTTTAGTTTTTACCGGAGTCGTGTGGTTATTGTTCCAGAAGCAGAATTGGTAAAGGTGCGCGATGGGAGAGGGTGGAGCGAACATGCGTGCGTGCAGAGCACAATAATGGGTGCGATGATGTCAGCATTACCTGCAGCTGTGGGAAGGTAGCCCATGTTTTTCTTTGGCTTTTGTCGAGGGAGATTAGGCCTCCCGCCCGTGCAGGCCTAATCTGCTCTAACTTTGCAGCTTGTGTTTCCAGTTCTCGCCCTGGCCTGACTCTGACCCTGCTACCACATCTGAGGCATCTACCAGCCCTTAATTGACCCAAGGCTCAAGAGAATCTTTTGTGGGAGACAGTGAATTGGTTGATGCAAGTTCCCTCCCCGGGAGGAATCAACTTGAAAAAGATGGAGTGAGAGAGTAAGAAAAACTGGGTTGAAACATAAGAATGAAATCATCAGCCTGAGAATCATGAGATCTGTCCTTTTAGCCAAATGCTGTGACTCGAATCAGGTCGTTGGGTTACGCTGCTCCCACTGTTTCATTGCTATGCCGGTTCACTGATTAGAAATTGTACTAGGTTGGAAATGATCATGATACTCTCTGGACGTCAGAAAACACCGATTAAGGTGTAATTGGGGATAAAATGATATGCATACAAATTGGCCAGAAATAGCAGCGAACCTGGGGACTGGGAGAAATTTAGAACTCAGCAGAGGAGGACAAAGGGTTTGATTAGGGCAGGGAAAATGGAGTACGAGAAGAAGCTTGCAGGGAACATTAAGGTGGATTGCAAAAGTTTCTATAGGTATGTAAAGAGAAAAAGGTTAGTAAAGACAAACGAAGGTCCCCTGCAGTCAGAATCAGGGGAAGTCATAACGGGGAACAAAGAAATGGCAGACCAATTGAACAAGTACTTTGGTTCGGTATTCACTAAGGAGGATACAAACAACCTTCCGGATATAAAAGGGGTCAGAGGGTCTAGTAAGGAGGGGGAACTGAGGGAAATCTTTATTAGTCGGGAAATTGTGTTGGGGAAATTGATGGGATTGAAGGCCGATAAATCCCCAGGGCCTGATGGACTGCATCCCAGAGTACTTAAGGAGGTGGCCTTGGAAATAGCGGATGCATTGACAGTAATTTTCCAACATTCCATTGACTCTGGATCAGTTCCTATGGAGTGGAGGGTAGCCAATGTAACCCCACTTTTTAAAAAAGGAGGGAGAGTGAAAACAGGGAATTATAGACCGGTCAGCCTGACCTCAGTAGTGGGTAAAATGATGGAATCAATTATTAAGGATGTCATAGCAGTGCATCTGGAAAATGGTGACATGATAGGTCCAAGTCAGCATGGATTTGTGAAAGGGAAATCATGCTTGACAAATCTTCTGGAATTTTTTGAGGATGTTTCCAGTAAAGTGGACAAAGAAGAACCAGTTGATGTGGTATATTTGGACTTTCAGAAGGCTTTCGACAAGGTCCCACACAAGAGATTAATGTGCAAAGTTAAAGCACATGGGATTGGGGGTAGTGTGCTGACATGGATTGAGAACTGGTTGTCAGACAGGAAGCAAAGAGTAGGAGTAAACGGGTACTTTTCAGAATGGCAGGCAGTGACTAGTGGGGTGCCGCAAGGTTCTGTGCTGGGGCCCCAGCTGTTTACATTGTACATTAATGATTTAGACAAGGGGATTAAATGCAGTATCTCCAAATTTGCGGATGACACTAAGTTGGGTGGCAGTGTGAGCTGCGAGGAGGATGCTATTAGGCTGCAGAGTGACTTGGATAGGTTAGGTGAGTGGGCAAATGCATGGCAGATGAAGTATAATGTGGATAAATGTGAGGTTATCCACTTTGGTGGTAAAAACAGAGAGACAGACTATTATCTGAATGGTGACAGATTAGGAAAAGGGAAGGTGCAACGAGACCTGGGTGTCATGGTACATCAGTCATTGAAGGTTAGCATGCAGGTACAGCAGGCGGTTAAGAAAGCAAATGGCATGTTGGCCTTCATAGCGAGGGGATTTGAATACAGGGGCAGGGAGGTGTTGCTACAGTTGTACAGGGCCTTTATGAGGCCACACCTGGAGTATTGTATACAGTTTTGGTCTCCTAACTTGAGGAAGGACATTCTTGCTATTGAGGGAGTGCAGCGAAGATTCAACAGACTGATTCCCGGGATGGCGGGACTGACCTATCAAGAAAGACTGGATCAACTGGGCTTGTATTCACTGGAGTTCAGAAGAATGAGAGGGGACCTCATAGAAACGTTTAAAATTCTGACGGGTTTAGACAGGTTAGATGCAGGAAGAATGTTCCCAATGTTGGGGAAGTCCAGAACCAGGGGTCACAGTCTGAGGATAAGGGGTAAGCCATTTAGGACCGAGATGAGGAGAAACTTCTTCACCCAGAGAGTGGTGAACCTGTGGAATTCTCTACCACAGAAAGTTGTTGAGGCCAATTCACTAAATATATTCAAAAGGGAGTTAGATGAAGTCCTTACTACTCGGGGGATCAAGGGTTATGGCGAGAAAGCAGGAAGGGGGTACTGAAGTTTCATGTTCAGCCATGAACTCATTGAATGGCGGTGCAGGCTAGAAGGGCTGAATGGCCTGCTCCTGCACCTATTTTCTATGTTTCTATGTTTCTATGTTTCTATGCGTAAACAAAAATGGAAACTCTTTATTATTTGAATGTGTCCATCCCTAGTTGCCCTACGCTGAAATAAAAACAGAAAATGCTGGAAATACTCGGCAGGTCAAGCAGCATCTGTGGAGAGAGAAACAGAGTTAGTGTTTCAGGTCGCTGACCTTTCGTCAGGTGGGCCTGCTCCTTGAGCCACTGCAATTCTTGTGGTGATGATCCTCCCGTGATGGTACCAAGGAGGCGACTGTTATGATTCTATTGCAATCTTTTCACAGCTTGGTGACTGATACAGGAACGATCGCATAGTGGTTATGTTACTGGACGAACAATCCAGAGTCCTGGACTAATGATCCAGAGACAAGAGTTCAAATTCCATCACGGCAGCTGGGGAATTTAAATTCAATTTAAAAAAAAAACAAATCCGGAATAAAATGCTAGTGTCAGTAATGGTGACCATGAAACTATCGAATTGTCATAAAAACCCACCTGGTTTCACTGATGTCCTTTAGGAAGGAAATCTGCTGTTCTTACCCGGTCTGGCCGATATGCATCAAATTTCTGAACCTAATTATGTTTCAGATATTGGTTTCTAAGTTAAAACATTTATTTGAAGAAGCCCCGAGCTGTTACTGGTCTGTTGAACAAAACTGACATACTTGCGTACTTTTACTCAATGAGGAACACAGCCGACAACAGACATATGGTTCTCCTGAGCTCTGCTGATTTCTAATTATGAAGAGCCAGTCCTGCTGGGAACTGTTGGCATTGTGGACCCACAAGGAATGTGGGCCTGTGAATATTATGTCAGATTAAGGCCTTATGTTTGCATTCTGGGGGCACTCAGAACCCAGCATGCCCGTGTCCTAACTCGCACCACGTCCCGCTCGCCCATCACCCCTGTGCTCACTGACCTAGATTGACTCCTGGTCCAGCAAAGCCTCGATGTTAAAATTCTCAGTCTTGTTTGCAACTCCTTCCATGGCCTCCGCCCATCCCTATCTCTGTAACCTTCTCCAGCCCTAAAACCCTCCGAGATCTCTTGTGTTCCTCCAATTCTGGCCTCTTCCGCATGCCCGATTTTCATCGCTCAACCATTGGTGGCCGTGTCTTGAGCTGCCGAGGCCCTAAGCTCTGGAATTCTCTCCCTCTCTCTCTTCCTTTAAGACGCTCCTTAAAACCTACCTCTTTGACCAAACTGCCTGGTCTAATATCTCCTTATTTTGGCTCGGTGTCGAATTTTCATTGATAATGCTCCTTTGAAGTGCCTTGGGATGTTTTTTACTAGGTTAAAGGCGCTATATAAGTGCAAATTATTGTTGTTGAGTGACTGTAAAATGAAAGGAGTAGTGTCATGCAGTGATCACTCTGTTGAGACAGGAAGAGCAAAATCTGTTCTAGTTTTGTGGAAATGCGATGGCTTTTTTTTCATTGCTTTGCCTTGGTTTCCCCCAACACCCAGTGTTCATCATTTTCCGTGGAACGAGAGGTTTCAGGGGAGGGAAGCAAGTTCCTCCAACCTGGGCTAACCTATAAAAGATCACACTCTTACTTCCATTTGCAGACTCAGAAATGTCAGCAGATAGTAGCCCAGCTTGCCCGGGAGCAATGCCGCAATGAGGTAGTTATTTTAAAATCTTTGGCACACCACTGAGAGAGAGTAGAGGCAGATGCCAGGCACTTCCTCCCACAAACAGCAATGTGAAAATGACCCAGATAATCTGTTTTTTGTTATGTTGATTGAGGGATAAAAATTGGCCAAGACACCAGGGATGACTCCCCTGCTCTTCTTCAAAATAGTACCACGGGATCTTTTATGTCCACTTGAGAGAGCAGATGGGGCCTCAGTTTAACATCTCATCTGAAAGACGGCACCTCTGACAGTGCAGCACTGCACTGGAGTGTCACCCTAGATCTTTTTGTGCTCAAGTCCCTGGAGTGGGGGACTTGAACACACAATCTTCTGGCTCAAATGCGAGTGTGCTACCCACTGAGCCACAGCTGACAAGAGGGAATCTTGTCCTCTAGGAACAACTGGTACGGGTTGATTCCTCACAGATACCTGACGATAAGGTTATTGAAGGATCTTAGCCTACAGTATTTTTGTTTTAACATTGTTCCACGGACCATCTTAACTCACTCTTCCAGGAGGAACCGACAGCCCCTCTCCCCTGAACCCATCATACTATCTCACTGTCCCTTAAATGACTCCAGAGTTTTTAACCTCTGCTGCCCTGATGCTCACTCCATGCGTTGATCACTCGGCGAAAGACAACTTCCTCCTGATACTCAGTCCTAGATTGTCTTTCACCACAGGTATAAAACAATTCATGATGATCGTATTAAACCCGTGCGCCAGTGAGAGGCTTAACTATGAATAAAGGGAACAGCTTTTAGCCTCACAAACAAGTCTGTAGGAAATGAATGGAACATTCTTGGCACGATTTTCAGTTGGGCGAGTACAAGCTGGTTTATACCGTGACGAGTGCATTTCCATTCATAAAGCTAACTTTTATACAATTGTGCGGAAGATAAAAATGGAATCTCTAAATGCCTGCGGAATAGGCTCCCTCTGCTGTGAGTTGCCTATTTGCGGTGAAAGAACCTCTGGGAACAGTGGGCAGTAATTCCACGCAGATGATGAGTATATCACTTGGCATATTGCCACCAAATTAATGGGCAGGGTACTCTCTAATTATCTCTGCTGTGGGTGGGGCGTCGCTCAAATTATTAACAGGGAAAATCAGGTGGAGGGTTGATGGGTCCAAACCTCCATATCTCTTTCTGTGAGTCCTGACTGGAGCTCTCTACCCTACACTCTGAGTGTGGGGGGAAATACTGGCTCTCGGCAACATCCCATAATTACTGGCAGTGCCAGCTGGAAAATAGCGTTAACACTGGCATTGCTACCCACTGTTGTCAAGCTGAAATTCATGCCTCTTTTATTCAGGGAAATGATGGACTGTTGCCTTGTGTCAGGAAAATATCTGGCCAATGTGTACTGAAGGAATGATCAGCCATGATCTTATTGAATGGCGGTGCAGGCTCGAAGGGCCGAATGGCCTACTCCTGCACCTATTTTCTATGTTTCTATGTTTCTATGTAAGTGCGAACAGCAATTGAACACAATTACACAAAGTGTTAGCAAGGCTGCACGCTCTAGGACTCCCTTCACGGCTCATTGCCTAAATGGATTACTTGGCGTAGCGTGAGCAGGAGGTTTCCGGGTTTGAACCCTGGCCGAGTGTGAGTTTGAAGATCTAAGCTTGGGGAGCATGTTGGATGGGTACTGCAGTGCCGGGCAAAGGAGAATAAGATCAGTTGGGATTTGTGCTCCTGATTGCCACCCAGTGACTCCTCCCAGAAAGTGCAAGCGTGTAGGGAACAGGATTCGGCTAACCTTTGGAGCCCTCCACTGGGGTCTAAATCAACAGCGCCTGTTTTCCAGGCATGAAACGGGTGCAACGATAACCAATTTAGCAAGGCACAGGCCTGCGCCCAAACTGCACAGCGTTCAGCCCACCGCTAAATGGGTTGGCCCGTAATTTGTGGTCAACGGTGAAGCAAAGGCGTTCACCACTGGCCCCGAGTGTAAGCCTCCCACAAAGATCTCTCGATCTCACGATCTCTGTGCCGAGCAGTTCGGCTTTTCCGACATGTAATTGAGATCAGTTTAAGTTAATGGTTTGGTGGAATCTCAGGTCCTTCATTGAAACACCTGTGAACTCATCCCTTTTTGGCGTGGAAGCAAGTCATCCTTGATATGAGGGACTGCCTATGATGATAATGATGATGATGAAGTTAATGGGGAATCGCTGATGCGAGCTTGCTGTGACGCCAACAAGCTGTCTAAGCAGCCAATCACAATGCAGAATTCTCACTGTCAGCAAACCAGGAAGTGAGTAAGCTCCTTTGATTCCAACTTTTAAAAATGTTAGAGAGCAAAACAAAGATTGGGGCTCTCACATGGGCAAAGGTAAACCTGAAATAAAGATGAAAAAACTTTAAAAACAAAAGAAAGTTTCTTAAAAATTGTAATTTTTATTAAAAATGGTTAAATTTGACACTCCACAAAATTAAAATTTGTTTTTCATGGCCATAACTTTTGTTTAGCAGCCAATATGCTGTTGAAACCCCAGTTACACCTAATCCAAAAGGCTCTAACTTTTAATGGGGTATTTAACAGCGATATTACCATAGAAGAACTCAAGTTTTCATCAGTTGCCCTGATTCCACAGATTACACCGATTGCCAGCTATCACAGCACAGAGAGTCGTCGTCGTCTTCTAAGGCGGTCCCTTGTATCGAGGATGATGCTTCCACCAAAAAGGGATAAGTTCACAGGTGTTTCGATGAAGGACCTAATATTCCAGATCCCGAACTACATGTTGAAGGGTGGAAGATGCCTGTGCGTAGATTTTTTTAACGTGGGGTGACCGTTGCACACCAGCCACCACACGGGCTTGACAGAGCTAGGTCTTGGTCCAGTGGCAAGGATTAGCCAAGACAACTGGAGACCAGCTCTGCTGCACGGACCTAGTGCGCGCACATATCGCAGTGTGGGCTGGGCCCGTGCTGCCCCTGGGTCCTCGTCTCTTCGAGGCCCCAAACTCCCACCTCTCCTGGGCCCCGGTCACGTCGCTCTGCAATCTCTTGCTGCTCCTTCGCCCCGACCTCGCCGCTCCTGCTGTACCTGCCCACGCTCCAGCCAGTGTCGGAGCAGTGAATGACTGACCATAACCCCAGGATTTCCGTGTTAAGATGCGCATGTGCGACATCCTGAAGTTGCGGTCAGTTTCAAAGGGGTAAAAGCAGCGAAAACTGTTCGCTTGCTCTTATCATTCACCACAAATCCCGGGCCATAATGGGTGTCTCAATACACTGTGAATGCAAATCTAGTAAACTAGGGTAACACACATTAAAAATGTGTGTATTACAAATTGCGTTGTTAGGTTATAAAATGTCACCATCAGAAGTCCCTGCTCATCATGAACTACAAGTAATTCTCATTTCTGAACACAGGAAGTATCAAGTAACATTGTAGGCGTCTCCTCTCGCCCAACTCGTTATATCAGCATTGTAGACACGGCAGCAGTTCAAGTGGTGAATACATGGGTTGTAACCAATCAATAAAACAAGAATTAAACAATGGCTTGAGGTGTTGCAAGGTAATAACATGCTTGACGAGTTGGCATTGTAAATTGTGAGAGTGTATCATCTGAACACCAAAAATGTGCCACTGCCATAAACACCCTATACACACAATAGCTTCTCAACAATTGGCTATTGTTCCTGCTAAAGTTTGACTGTTGAAGTTCAAGATACATCTTCTATTAATGTTACCAATGGCCATCAGTTTTGCCTTGGTTCCGTCATGAAGAAACGAGTGTCATCATCATAGGCAGTCCCTCAAAATTGAGGAAGACTTGATTCCACTCCTAAAGTGAGTTCTTTGGTGGCTGAACAGTCCAACACGAGAGCCACAGACCCTGTCACAGGTGGGACAGATATTCATCGGGGGACAGGGTGGGGAGGTGGTGGCACTGATTTGCCACACGCTCCTTCCGCTGCCTGCGCCTGACATCTTCACGCTCGCAGCGTTGAGATTCTTGGAGCTTAACGCCCTCCCGGATTTATTTTCTCCACCTAGGGCAGTCTTCGGTCAGGGTCTCCCAAGTGTCAGTGGTGATGTCGCACTTCACCAGGGAGGCTTTGAGAGTGTCCTTGTAATGTTTCCGCTGCCCACCTTTGGCTCGTTTGCTTAGGGAGTCTTGTCTGGCATGCGAACGAAGTGGCCTGCCCAGCGAAGCTGATCGAGTGTGGTTAATGCTTCAATGCTAGGGATGTTAGCCTGGGCGAGGACACTGGTGTCTGTCCTCCCAGGGGATTTGCAGGATCTTGCGGAGACATCGTTGGTGATATATCTCCAGCGACTTGAGGTGCCTTCTGTACATCGTCCATGCCTCTGATCCATACAGGAGGGCGGGTATTACTACAGCCCTGTAGACCATGAGCTTGGTGATAGGTTTGAGGGCCTGGTCTTCGAACACTCTTTTCCCCAGGCGGCCGAAGGCTGCACTGGCGCACTGGAGGCGATGTTGAATCTCCGCATCCAGAATAATATTTGGACCCGCTGACAGAGAGAGAGAGTTTCTCTGCAATGTTTTATAGAAAGAAAAAAGACTTGCATTTATATAGCGCCTTTCACGACCACCAGACATCTCAAAGCACTTTACAGCCAATGAAGTACTTTTTGAAGTGTTGTAATGTGGGCAACGTGGCAGCCAATTTTGCACAGCAAGCTCCTAGAAACAGCAATGTGATAGATGTAAAACACTTCAGTATCATTTTTATGTGCCATGCACTTAATGCAGTGACATTTCTGTGGCAAAAGTAGGGTTTTGGTTTTATGAGGTGTGGATATTTTATGTATGTTGGATACCAGTGTAGTCTTGTGTCGGCTGGAAATGGAATCCAAGCATTGCCTTGAAACACTGTAATGGCTGCCGCACACAGTGGGTCGGAGCTGATGCCCCAGCAAGCCTTTGATCTCAAGTGAAGAAATGATACTTTCTTTGAAGGACAATGGGTATTTGATAAACAGATTCCCAATTAACCACACAACTAGGGTTGTGGTTTCCAAAGGCGTGTCATGTGTCAAAAGCAAAAGTAAACATTTACTTGGAAGTCACAGTACACCTAAATATTAGAAATAGTTAACATTTTTGATTACAATCAAGAAACATGTGTTTAATCATTGACGGACAAGATTGTAGCCTTCTGTTCCCTGTTTGTCTCTTTGATAATACAGGCCAGTGGGATCTCCGTAAAGAATTATCCCATATAATTTTCCATTAATAATTGTATTTTAAACAACCTTGTTCTAAATGGTTCGTATATTATGAAAGTTTGACTATTGTGATGTTTCAGTATTTTGCTCTGCAATGTGCTTCTCTCTATTCTTCCTTCTATATATAAGCTTGACCTGTACACATTATTCCGATGGCGTGGTGGTATTCACATTTGGAAGTGACGGGAGAATCCTGGGGGACGTTCCAAGTAGTCTCCGGTGAATAGTTTATCGCAATTAGGGATTAATGATTAAACCTGGGCATGCTGTCCGATTTACTGCAGCGAATAACAACGTACGAAATAGGAGCAGGAGTAGGCCATACGGCCCCTCGAGCTTGCTCCGCCATTCAATAAGATCACGGCTGATCTTCGACCTCAACTCCACTTTCCTGCCCTATCCCAAAATCCCTTGATTCCCCTCGAGTCCAAAAATCTAGCGATCTCAGCCTTGAATATCTTCAACTACTCCAAAGATTTACAACCCTTAGGTAAGCAAGCTTTGATTCATAAGGAGCTTGGTCTGCTTATGGAAGCTGCCGTTTAGCCATGAACAGGACAACAGGAGTTGTGAAAAAAAACCTGAACTGGAACAGTCACTTTGTATTAATGTTCCGGAGGTTCCCTGAATACTTGTGGAACCTGTCCAGTTCTGATGGACAGATGGAGCAAATGGAGCAAATTGTTTTAATAAACTAATAATGCATCACATATTGGGGTCAAGTTTCAGCCTGAGTTGCTCCAATTTCTAAGATACTCCATTCTAAACCAGTTGCTCCAATTTTTTTGGAGCAACTGGTTTAGAATGGAGTATCTTAGAAATTGCAATTCTCGGCATTTAGTTTGTTCCAGTTCTAGTCAGTTCGAACAGTTTCATTTTGGAACAGATTTTTCTTTTCAAAAGGGAGCGTGTCCGGCCACTTACGCCCATTTTGCAAGTTTAGGCAGTGAAAACCTACTCCAAACTAACTTAGAATGGAGCAAGTCTAGATTTTTGTACGCTCAGAAAAACCTTTACAAATCAGGTGTAGGTTACAAATCAGGTGTAGGGAACAGGGGGGGGGGGGAAGGGAAGTAATTAAATTCCACAAGCATTCAACAGTCTTACTTATACAAATAAAGAGCCATCCTGAATAAAAAATTATAAACAAAGCAAATACAGAACATTGAATATTCCTACCTGTGTGAAGCAGCAGCAGCCTTCGAGCTGCGGTGCTTCAGGCTGGCCTTCCTTCCATGTAGGAGACAGGGACGGCGTCAGTGGCTCGACGGCAGCCGAAGACACAGCAAGCAGCCTTCGAGCTGCAAGGGAGACTGAGGCCATTCGGCCAGGGACAGGGAGAGGCAGCCAGATAGCCAGTTTGAAACTTAAATTTGTAATTGCAGAATGGGTGCTGCATTGTCAACACCACAGATTATGCAATGGTTCGCCAGCAATTCACTGCATAGGAGAGAATTGATTAGAGCTCACCGCACCAGGAACGTCATAGCCCGTAGGCTGATGGGCTGGAGACCTTACCCACGTCGGCAATATCGAGCCAGGCGCTCGTACCTGGACATGAGCGAGGCTGATTGTGTCAAAAGGCTGCGTTTCCGTAGAGAAGTTGTCGTTGAGATTTGCAGCCCAGAAGCAGAACGCCAACTGCCTTGTCTGTTGAAGTGAAGGTAACAGCTGCACTTGCCTTCTCTGCCTCGGTATCGTTTCAGGCTACAACTGGAGATGTGTGTGCGCTATCTCTCAACGTGCAAAACATGCCTGCGTTTACCAGATCACAGCTGCACTGTATGCGCGGAGGAATGACTTCATCAATTTCCCAATGACCGCACAAGCGATCCATGACAGGGCTGTGGGCTTCTTCAGGATTGCTGGCTTCCCAAAGGTACAGGGCTGCATTGATTGTACCCACATAGCCTTGTGAGCACCTGTGGAGGATTCTGAACAGTACAGGAATAGAAAAAGTTTCCACTCCATCAATGTGCAGCTCGTGTGTGACGACAAGCAGCGCATCATGTCAGTCGATGCGAGATACCCTGGCAGCACCCATGATGCGTTCATCCTACGCGACAGCGTTCTATCTGACATGTTTGAGCAGCAGCCAGAAGGGCAGAGCTGGCTACTGGGAGACAAAGGGTACGGCCTGACCACCTGGCTCATGACGCCCCTACGCGTGACACGGACAGATGCTGACCGTCAATAAAACATGGCGCACATTGCGACGCGCAGCATCATTGAGAGGACCATTGGCATATTGAAACAGCGATTCCGATGCCTGGACCATTCCGGAGGCCACTTGCTATACTCTCCTCAGATTGTCGGTCACTTCACTGTTGTGTGCTGCATGCTCCATAACTTAACCATCATGAGGCAGCAGGAGTTGGTAGTGGAACCAGAAGACCCACGTGAGGGTCCAGTGCATGATGATAGTATTTTGGAAGAGCAGGATGTGGATGATGACAACGATCAGGAAAGCATGCAAGTGCCTGATGCCGGAGCACGAGGTTGGAGGAGGGCCGTCCATCGTGCTCCTTTAATGATTGTTCAAGCTCTGTACCAGCAGCTCATCCGTGAACGCTTCAACTACTGATGCCTGAGGGCTCTGCGACCACTGTTGCACATGGACATGTTTATTCTTTGCAGTTGTTCCTACGTTGTGTTGTGTTAATGGAAGATGAATCAGTTTTAAAGAAAAAATATTTTATTGAAAAGTTAACGTCACTGTAATAAAATATTTGTTGTATCAAACTTCACTTTGTAATATGACTCTTGAAGATCACTTAAAAACTTTAAAATCACTTATAAACTTGTAAAGTTACAAAAAATTTCAATGTGAAAAATCTTACACTCTTCAGATCACTTAAACTTCAAGATCACTTTTTAGGTGCAAAATTAAATAAGTTACAAAATAAGTTGTAAAGCTTACAAAACAATTTCAATTTGAAAAACACTACTACAGCTACATCAAGAACAAGAACAAAAGCAGCAAAGAAAGGCTGTAACCATCTCTCATCCACATCTCAGTGAATGTTCACTTCCTCATGGGGGTGTTATTTGATTGGCGGGGATGTGTGCCCTTATTGCAGCAGCTACCTCCATGAGGGCCTGTGCCGTCACTTGCATGCCCTCCCTGACGGCCTGTGCCGTCGATTACACTCCCTCGGACATTCCCTCCCTAAATTCCCGTGTCATTACCGCTATTTCTCCCGTCAGAACCGTCACCTCTTCACCCACTGCACTGACGCTACCGATGAGTGATCGGGTAAGCTCATTGGTCTCCATACCCAATGCCACAACCTGAGCAGCATCTGTTGCACGCTGCATCTCAGGAGAGCGTGTCTCCAATCTCCTTCTCCTCTGCCTGGGTCTGCCTCGCGGCACCACTGCACTGGGAGGCGTGGGCAGGGACAGTGGGACGCTCGGTGTTCCAAACGGCGCCACTACACAGGGAAACGCGGGCTGGGACGGTGGGACGCTCGGTGTTGCAGATGGCAGTACTAGAGAGAGGCACGGGCTGGGACGGTGGGGCACTCTATGCTCCAGACAGCAGTACTAGAGAGAGAGGCTCGGGCTGGGACGGTGGGGCACTCTATGCTCCAGACAGCAGTACTAGAGAGAGAGGCTCGGGCTGGGACGGTGGGGCGCTCGGTGTTCCAAACGGCACCACTACACAAGGAGGCGCAGGCTGGGATGGTGGGGCGCTCGGTGTTCCAGACGACAGCACTCGAGTATGAGTCGTGGGCTGGGATGGTGGGTGAATGGGTGTAAACTGCTCCATTATATCACCAGCACCACTGGGACCCGCAACATCGGAATCCAAACCAACGAAGGTGGAACCAGAACCTATGCTAAGGGTTGAAACTCTGATGCCCCTTAATGGGGGCTCAAAAACATTAACTTGGAAGCTCTCCCCTGTAGACATTTCAGTCATCGCCGCCATCATCCAGTCTTGATCATCCGCATCTGGTTGTACTGGTTCTTGTTCTGTATCTTCAGGATCCTCAGGGTTGGCAGTAGAATCATCATCGTCATCATCATCATGTTCTGCAAAATAAATCAGAACAATCAAATGTTTAACAGTAAGGGAGGGGGCCGGATGGGTGGCATGAGTACTCTCACACATAGCAGGCCAGGCAGCAGGTTGATTTGAAGGGCCACGATGCATTTTCAGGACTTACCTCTTCCTCACGTGTGGGCCCAGCTTGTGCTGTACCGATTGCTTTTCTCCATGTACGATTCATCATAGCAGCTACCCTTTGTTCCAAGGGTGTCAGTGGATACAGATTGGGCACGCCTCCTCCTGTCCGAGTTGCCTCCCTTTTGTTGTGGGCCAATTTCTTCTGCAAAGAGTAAAATATAACTTTTTACAGAGTACGTTTTTCTGCAGGGTGGGACATACAGATAGTCACGTTACAATTACGATTACATTAAAAAATGAAAATATTACTTACACTAACTACTTGACCAAGGTCGTGCCATTTCTTTTTACACTGGCTTCCAGATCTCCTGGTATGCACCACTGCGCAGTAATCTTCTGCAACTTGGTTCCAGCGTTTCTTCATTTCTTTAGGTGGCACTTTTATGCGACCTCTGTTGCTGGTATCTAGCTCCTGCCATCTCTGCTCAATGACGTTGACTAATATCTCCACTTCCTCATGCAAGAAATTCTTTGTTCTTGGTGGACGTTGTTCTATTGCTGTATTGAATTGACACTCTTATTTTTCAAAACACACAGTCCTTAATTTGCATGCACCTATGCTGCACCTATTCTGGAAGTTTAGCAGTGAAAAGCTGCTCTCACTGATTTCAGCAGGTGATTTATTCAACAGTGCTACTAAAAGCACTCCTTCAGACACCAAAAAATCACCAAAATTCAATTCCAACCCTTTCCAGAGGTCCACCAGACAAATCGCCACTTTTCTTTAAGTTCCTTTAAAAATGGCTGAGTGCCAATGTTTCTGGGCTACTGCGCATGCGCGCACGCTCCAACGCGCACGCGCAGGGCTGCTGGCACGACGTTCCCTCATTTGACTTAGCCCCGCCCCCTCCAGTTGCAGAATCGGCACGCCTCTGTGGCTCCGCCCCCTGCTGCTGTCTGCGCGCCGCGTCGAGCTCCCAGAGACCAGCAAGGAGCCCAAGAATTACGAGGTAGATTTTTGTCGCACCTAATGGGCGTCCATGTCAGAGCTGCGCCGTTCTAGGCACGGCCTGAAACTTGAACCCTATGTTACTAGACTTTCTACATGTCCATATTTATAGCTTTACTGGAATATTATTATTAATTATTATACAGGTATGACTTGTTCATTATATGGGTTATTTAGAGCAGTGTTTTTACAGCAGGAATAAAATGGTCCTTTTTGTTAATAATTACAGTGTGACAGTTTGGTTGAATGTTAAGTGCCAGTTCACAGTGAACGAAGACTCACAGGAGGAAGTAATACCAAAAGAGATGAGTTCAGCAGAGAAATAGGCCATGTGCTGTGATGCTGAGCACTACGGAGCTGGAAGGCCTCAAAGTATGATCCGTGCTGAGCTAACCAGCCTTGGCCGAGGTTGCCTGCAGTTGGCTTCAATGTCCCCAGGCTAGGAAGGAAGAAAAAATGGCCCAGAATGTGCAGCCCCAATGGATGCATACGTGGTGTGCACCCGCCCACAGGGTGCCACAAGTTCCGGGTTTAGGTGTGCGAAGCACGTGCGCTTGACTGATCGCACGCATCCGTAAGTAAAGGGCCTCCGCGGACGGAGAGTTGGGCTATTGCCCAGCGAATGCCCTTGAAATTCTTACGACTGATAAAAGCAGGCGTAAGGCGTAGAGGCCCAGGACCACGAGTCTCCGAACCTCCCGGGCCCACCAGGTATACTCGCAGAAATCTTTCAGGTCGGAGGCATCCGTCCACGGGACGTCTCCGACCGCAATTTCTGGGCCCTTGTGTTCACCTGCTCGATTTGTTGTGCATTGACCCTCGCTGGAACGTGCAGGGCGCTTCGAGGTTGGGTGAGGACAAGATGGGATCTGGCTGTCATGCCCTCTGTGTGCCCACAGCCTGCGGGCACTCACCGTCCAGGGGCGCATTCCAAGAATGGCGCTTTCACGAGCCATTACGGAACGACCAGCATCCTCAAACAGTGTCCACATGCATCAGCACCTGCGAGAGAGTCGAAAGTGGAGGAAGAGAAAGTTGAAAGGGTTCAGGCTCAAACATTCACTTTGATTCCATGGGCAGATCATTTTATTTAGAGCCAAATGATTGTGCCTGAAAAATGCCTACAGTATGATGAGGTGGACGTAAAAAAGGAGAAAGGATGAATCTGTCGCAGTCAACATATTCACATTCAGATTAACACATGTACTTTGATATACAGACGCTTTGGTTAGCCGATAGGGCTAAGCCCAATCTTTCCACACCCAGCTTAATGTACTCTTTTAAAGGACTAATTCCATTTTAGAGTTAGCAAATTAAAGTGTCTGTCAAAAAAATTCATTAAGGATTATCACCTCATACAGACGCAGCTCAGTGCAGGCCTTGCACTTACTTTAAAAGTATCCGTTTCAATTTTTTGGACACTTTTACTGCATGAGCTTGTCTTTGTTGATGGTTTTCATGTCAAATGTCATAAAGTGACATTAGTATTTTAACAGCTGTTTATTTTTCTCTCAAGCTAAATGAAATTCATCCCGAAGAAGGGCCTATAAAACCAGGTGGCAGTAAACATAAAACTGTTTGATATACATCGCAGCGTAGAATGACAGCGGCCATATTGACTTTTTTTGTGGCTGGCGAAATGCAAAGCTTCAGTTGTTATGCAGCCTTGATTAATAGAAGCCTGTCCTTGATTACAGCAAGGCAGAAGAGCTGGTGTTGCTCACCGTATCAACACCGACTTTTCTTCCCTCCTCCCCAACCCCGCCACAGATGAACAGGTCAGAGTTCGGATTGGAACTAAACAATGTGGAAGGATGACACTTATATTTTTGTTAAAAACTTTTCAGTGAGAAAACAATCTCCTGTTTTGTCCTATCTGCACAGTGAATAATCACCGTGTGATAGATAGATAAGATAGATAGATAGATATATAAGATGAATAGATTGATAGATAAGATTAATCGAGAGATGGATAGATTTAAAGATGTTTGCATTGTAGATGAATCAAGGGATTATGGGGATCAGGTGGGAAAGTGGAGTTGAGGTTGAAGATCAGCAAGATCTTATTGAATGGCGGAGCAGGCTCGAGGGGCCGTATGAGCTACTCCTGCTCCTAATTCTTATGTTCTTAAGTTGGTAGCACTCTTGCCTCTGACTTGCAGCACACCGCGTTCAAGCCCCACTCCAGGACCTTAGTCCAACCTGAGGGAGTGCAGTATTGGTGGAGGCACCATCTTCAGATGAGATGTTAAATCGAGGCCCTATCTGCCCAAACAGGCGGACATAAAAGATTCTGTGGCACGGTTTGTGTTGTGTTCCTAACACAGATGGGACTGCACACAGGGAGGTTAAAGTAACAGTGACCTCAGTCTTTATTAAGACACTCCAGAGTGAGGAACACGCCTTAGGGCCGGCTTATATACAGTACTCCCAAGTGATGCTGGGATCTTGTTGGGACTTCAGGGGATGCGCTCCCTGGTGGCGGAACATGGGAGTGCATGCATTACAGATACACAACAATTTGGACACGAGCAGAGGTGTTATCCAGTGTCTTGGACAACATTTCTCCCTCAACCAACACCACCAAAAAAAAAATCAGCTAGTTCACTCACTGATTTGCTGCTTGTGGGATCATGCTGTGCACAAATCGGCCGCCCTGTTTTCCTACATAATAATAGTACCGGCATTTCGAAAATAATTCATTGGTTATAAAGTGCTTCGGGATGGCCTGAGAATGCGAAAGTGCATTTAAAGACATGATGGTCGAATTGAACTCTCAGCGATTGTCCAGCACCGTGACTGGGCCAGTCACCTGATCCTTCCAGGCGGGCGGCCTTGGTCCATTTTGAGGGCCAGGCCACATTACCAGGCTGCTGGTGAGCAGCACTCCCTGGGCAGCTCGTTGGCTCCGGGCCACCCTGATTCAGGCAGGCTCCTGGGCCACCTAATGACAGGTCCCCACTTAATATGGCGGCAGAGCAGGAATGGGATGGTAAGTCCACTACGTCAATATTAACTCCACTATCGCCCCATTTTCACCAGCAGAGGAAATTAAAATTACCCCAGCTGCGCCATGCAACGCAGAATGTTGGCCTTTTCTGCAAGGGGGATAGAGTATAAAAGCAGAGAAGTCCTACTACAGCTGTACAGGGTATTGGTGAGCCACACCTGGAGTGCTGCGTAAGGTTTTGGTCTCCGTATTTAAGGAAGGATATACTTGCATTGGAGGCTGTTCAGAGAAGGTTCACTAGGTTGATTCTGGAGATGAGGGGATTGACTTATGGGGATAGGTTGAGTAGGTTGGGCCTATACACATTGGAGTTCAGAAGAATGAGAGGTGATCTTATTGAAACTTATAAGATAATGAGGGGGCTCGACAAGGTGGATGCAGAGAGGATATTTCCACTCATAGGGGAAACTAAAACTTGGGGACATAGTCTTAGAATAAGGGGCCACCCATTTAAAACTGAGATGAA
Organism: Pristiophorus japonicus; assembly: GCF_044704955.1. NCBI lineage: Eukaryota > Metazoa > Chordata > Chondrichthyes > Pristiophoridae > Pristiophorus > Pristiophorus japonicus. Next base: position 19,284,577 of record NC_091992.1, read on the forward strand.
GAGAAATTTCTTCTCAGAGGATTGTAAATCTGGAATTCTCTGCCCCAGAGAGCTGTGGAAGCTGGGTCATTGAATATATTTAAGGCGGAGATAGACAGATTTTTGAGCAATAAGGGAGTAAAGGGTTATGGTGAGTGGGCAGGGAAGTGGAGCTGAGTCCATGTTTAGATCATCCATGATCTTATTGAATGGTGGAGCAGGCTCGAGGGGCCTTATGGCCTAATCCTGCTCCTATTTCTTATGTTCTTATGTTCTAGAATCAATGCGGTTATAATAACTAAAGTGATAGTATGTGAGTGATATTATCTCATGCATCCAACCAGGAAAATTTAGCTAAATTACTTCAAAAGCTCTTGATATGAAGACTGCATTTTTGAAGTTGCCTCAGGACATCTTACATTTTTTATTTTGCTCATGCATTTTTCACTGGTATCTTGAATAGTACAATTGAGTTTTCTTCAAATAAAACATCTTTTATGAGGAAAAGTCTTAAAATTTCCTGTTTAGATTATTAATTTCAAAATATGTTGCCAGGGAGGGAGTGTTGGGGTAAACTAGGGACATTTTCTGAAGAGACATTGGCCAGGGGATTAGAGCAAACTTTAATATTCTTTGTTATTCGTGCTGTGGGATCCTTATCACCCACTAATAGCCTCTTTAATAGTGTTGGCTCAGTGGGTAGCACTCTTAGCTCTGAGTCAGAAGGTCGTGGGTTCAAGTCCCACTGCAGAGACTTGCACCCAAAAGCCAGGCTGACATTCCACTCCACTCCCTCAGCACTGCACTGTCAGAGGTGCCGTCTTTCAAATGCGACGTTAAACCGAGGCCCAGTTTGCTCTCTCAGGTGAATGTAAAAGATCCCATGGCACTATTTCGAAGGAGAGTAGGGGAGTTATCCCCAGTGTCCTGGCTAATATTTATCCCTCAATCAACGTAACAAAAAAAACAAGTTATCTGGTCATTATTACACTGGAAATTTACTGTGCGCAAATTGGCTGCCGCATTTCTCACATTACGACACTCCAGAAGTACTTCATTGGCTGTAAAACGCTTTGAGATATCCGGTGGTCGTGAAAGACGTTATATAAATGCAAGTCTATCTATCTTTCTTTTATAGGGTTAACTCCGATAGCAGTGGTATCCTGTGAATTAATATAAGAACATAAGAAAGAGGAGCAGGAATCGGCCATTCGGCCCCTCGAGCCTGCTCCGCCATTCAATAAGACCAAGGCTAATCTGCTGAGCCAGCCTCTGAATAATGCATTATCTGTACTTCGAGTATATTATGTGTATTATATTCCAGCAACGATGTATGACCAATGGTTTATGTCTCTTGTGACATAAGGCACAGCAGGAAGTCCGGGGCCCAGTGTCGAGGAGGTGCGTCGCTGAGGCGTGAGACTGGGGTCGGCGAGAGGCCTATAAGGGCCCAGCTTGTGCAGCTACAGGGAGACGGCAAAAAAGAAGTAGAAAGAAATAGAAAGGTGACGTCACAGCCAAGGGGGTAAGTGATTGGCTGGTGATTGGTGAGTAGTTCTTCTTTTTTCTCTTCTATAACAGTGAGTAAACTTTAGCATTGTTGTTGCCAATTTAAGTGTATCTAAGGGTTAAGTCATGGCAGGAGAGCTCGTTCACGTGATATGCTCCTTCTGTACCATGTGGGAACTCAGGGACACTTCCGGTGTCCCTGACGACTACGTGTGCGGGAAGTGTATCCGCCTCCAGCTCCTGACGGTCCGCGTTGCGGAATTGGAGCTGAGGGTGGATTCACTCTGGAGCATCCACAATGCTGAGAATGACATGAGTAGCACGTGTAGCGAGTTGGTCTTACCGCAGGTGAAGGGTCCACAGCCAGATAGGGAATGGAAGACCAGCAGGAAGAGCAGTGCAAGGAAGGTAGTGCAGGGGTCCCCTGCGGTCATCCCCCTGCAAAACAGATACACGGCTTTGAGTACTGTTGAGGGGGATGATTCATCAGGGGAGGGCAACAGCAGCCAAGTTCATGGCACCGTGGCTGGCTCTGCTGCACAGGAGGGCAGGAAAAAGAGTGGGAGAGCGATAGTGATAGGGGATTCAATTGTAAGGCGTTTCTGCGGCCACAACCGAGACTCCAGGATGGTATGTTGCCTCTCTGGTGCAAGGGTCAAGGATGTCTCGGAGCAGGTGCAGGACATTCTGAAAAGGGAGGGTGAACAGCCAGTTGTCGTGGTGCACATTGGTACCAACGATATAGGTAAAAAAAGGGATGAGGTCCTACAAGAAGAATTTAAGGAGCTAGGAGCTAAATTAAAAAGTAGGACCTCAAAAGTAGTAATCTCGGGATTGCTACCAGTGCCACGTGCTAGTCAGAGTAGAAATCGCAGGATAGCTCAGATGAATACGTGGCTTGAACAGTGGTGCAGCAGGGAGGGATTCAAATTCCTGGGGCATTGGAACCGGTTCTGGGGGAGGTGGGACCAGTACAAACCAGACGGTCTGCACCTAGGCAGGACCGGAACCAATGTCCTAGGGGGAGTGTTTGCTAGTGCTGTTGGGGAGGAGTTAAACTAATATGGCAGGAGGATGGGAACCAATGCAGGGAGACAGAGGGAAACAAAATGGAGACAGAAGCAAAAGACAGAAAGGAGATGAGTAAAAGTGGATGGCAGAGAAACCCAAGTCAAAAAACAAAAAGGGCCACTGTACAGCAAAATTCTAAAGGGTCAAAGTGTAATAAAAAGGCAAGCATGACAGCTCGGTGCCTCAATGCGAGGAGCATTCGGAACCCAGGAGAGGGCTCTGAGCTAGTTGGAGCGGGTGAGAGCTCAGATGAACAGGACCCCAAGAAAGAATGCAAAAGGCAGGAGGCAACAGAGAAGAGTAGCACTGCGGTAAGTGTAAACCACAAGGTGATAGGAAGGGACAATATGTATGAATATAAAGGGGCTGCAGGAGGGGTCAAAACTAAAAATCATGGTTTAAAAACTAGTATTAAAACACTCTACCTAAACGCACGCAGCATTCGAAATAAAGTAAATGAGTTGACGGCACAAATCATGACAAATGGGTATGATTTGGTGGCCATTAGAGAAACATAGTTGCAGGGTGGCCAAGACTGGGAATTAAACATACAGGGGTATCTGACAATTCGGAAAGATAGACAAGAAGGGAAGAGGTGGGGTAGCTCTGTTAATAAAGGATGATATCAGGGCAGTTGTGAGAGATGATATTGGCTCTAATGAACAAAATGTTGAATCATTGTGGGTGGAGATTAGAGATAGTAAGGGGAAAAAGTCACTGGTGGGCGTAGTTTATAGGCCCCCAAATAAAAACTTCACTTTGGGGCGGACAATAATCAAGGGAATAATGGAGGCATGTGAAAAAGGAACGGCCGTAATCATGGGGGATTTTAACCTACATATCGATTGGTCAAATCAAATCGCACGGGGTAGCCTTGAGGAGGCATTCATAGAATGCATACGGGATTGTTTCTTAGAACAGTATGTTACAGAACCTACAAGGGAGCAAGCTACCTTAGATCTGGTCCTGTGTAATGAGACAGGAATAATAAACGATCTCGTAAAAGATCCTCTCGGAATGAGTGATCACTGTATGGTTGAATTTGTAATACAGATTGAGGGTGAGGAAGTAGTGTCTCAAACGAGCGTACTATGCTAAAACAAAGGGGACTACAGTGGGATGAGGGCAGAGTTGGCTAAAGTAGACTGGGAACACAGACTAAATAGTGGCACAATTGAGGAACAGTGGAGGACTTTTAAGGAGCTCTTTCATAGTGCTCAACAAAAATATATTCCAGTGAAAAAGAAGGGCGGTAAGAGAAGGGATAACCAGCCGTGGATTAACAAGGAAATAAAGGAGAGTATCAAATTAAAAACCAATGCGTATAATGTGGCCAAGGTAAGTGGGAAACTAGAATATTGGGAAAATTTTAGACGACAGCAAAGAATGACTAAGAAAGCAATAAAGAAAGGAAAGATAGATTACGAAAGTAAACTTGCGCAAAACATAAAAACAGACAGTAAAAGCTTTTACCGATATATAAAACGGAAAAGAGTGACGAAAGTAAATGTTGGTCCCTTAGAAGATGAGAAGGGGGATTTAATAATGGGAAATGTGGAAATGGCTGAGACCTTAAACAATTATTTTGCTTCGGTCTTCACAGTGGAAGACACAAAAACCATGCCAAAAATTGCTGGTCACGGGAATGTGGGAAGGGAGGACCTTGAGATAATCACTATCACTAGGGGGCTAGTGCTGGACAGGCTAATGGGACTCAAGGTATACAAGTCCCCTGGTCCAGATGAAATGCATCCCAGGGTTTTAAAAGAGATGGCGGAAGTTATAGCAGATGCATTCGTTATAATCTACCAAAATTCTCTGGACTCTGGGGAGGTACCAGCGGATTGGAAAGCAGTTAATGTAATGCCTCTGTTTAAAAAAGGGGGCATACAAAAGGCAGGTAACTATAGGCCGGTTAGTTCAACATCTGTGGTGGGGAAAATGCTTAAGCTATCATTAAGGAAGAAATAGCGGGACATCTGGATAGGAATAGTGCAATCAAGCAGACGCAACATGGATTCATGAAGGGGAAATCATGTTTAACTAATTTACTGGAATTCTTTGAGGATATAACGAGCATGGTGCATAGAAGTGTACCGATGGCTGTGGTGTATTTAGATTTCCAAAAGGAATTCGATAAGGTGCCACACAAAAGGTTACTGCAGAAGATAAAGGTACGCGGAGTCAGAGGAAATGTATTAGCATGGATCGCGAATTGGCTGGCTAACAGAAAGCAGAGAGTCAGGATAAATGGGTCCTTTTCGGGTTGGAAATCGGTGGTAAGTGGTGTGCCACAGGGATCGGTGCTGGGACCACAACTGTTTACAATATACATAGATGACCTGGAAGAGGGGACAGAGTGTAGTGTAACAAAATTTGCAGATGACACAAAGATTAGTGGGAAAGCAGGTTGTGTAGAGGACATAGAGAGGCTGCAAAGAGATTTAGATAGGTTAAGCGAATGGGCTAAGGTTTGGCAGATGGAGTACAATGTCGGAAAGTGTGAGGTCATCCACCTTGGGAAAAAAAACAGTAAAAGGGAATATTATTTGAATAGGGAGAAATTACAACATGCTGCGGTGCAGAGGGACCTGGGGGTCCTTGTGCATGAATCCCAAAAAGTTAGTTTGCAGGTGCAGCAGGTAATCAGGAAGGTGAATGGAATGTTGGTCTTCATTGCGAGAGGGATGGAGTACAAAAGCAGGGAGGTCCTGCTGCAACTGTACAGGGTATTGGTGAGGCTGCACCTGGAGTACTGCATGCAATTTTGGTCACCTTACTTAAGGAAGGATATACTAGCTTTAGAGGGGGTACAGAGACGATTCACTAGGCTGATTCCGGAGATGAGGGGGTTACCTTATGATGATAGATTGAGTAGACTGGGTCTTTACTCGTTGGAGTTCAGAAGGATGAGGGGTGATCTTATAGAAATATTTAAAATAATGAAAGGGATAGACAAGATAGAGGCAGAGAGGTTGTTTCCACTGGTCGGGGAGACTAGAACTAGGGGGCACAGCCTCAAAATACAGGGGAGCCAATTTAAAACCGAGTTGAGAAGGAATTTCTTCTCCCAGAGGGTTGTGAATCTGTGGAATTCTCTGCTCAAGGAAGCAGTTGAGGCTAGCTCATTGAATGTATTCAAATCACAGATAGATAGATTTTTAACCAATAAGAGAATAAAGGGTTATGGGGAGCGGGCGGGTAAGTGGAGCTGAGTCCACGGCCAGATCAGCCATGATTTTGTTGAATGGCGGAGCAGGCTTGAGGGGCTAGATGGCCTACTCCTGTTCCTAATTCTTATGTTCTTATGTTCTAATGACTCCATTTCAGATTGGGATCCCAAAATACTCTTGAGCTGGTTCCATCATTCAAAGCAAGTGAACCTGCAGTGGGCATCAGCTACAGAAGAAAGTTGTTTATTGTAATACCATGTTCGGAACGTGGCAGTATAAATCGGATATGCTGTCTACTCTTAATTCAAATTCGCTTCATTTGAATTAACTGACAACTTAAATTAGTTGAGCACTAAATTCCCACTTTATTTATGTTGTTAATTCAGATTACTGGATAATTCATTTTTTTAAAGCAAAAAAACCCACTGAAATATTAGGAGCAGATTGTCCAACTGGATGATTTACTGTACATTGATCGGATCCAAATAAGTTACTGTCTTCTTCCTATTCTCTCTCTTCCCATTTTTTTCGTGGATGCTTCAAAGACATCCTCCCTGGGACTGAGGCATTCATCCTGTCCTTTTGCTGCTTATTCAAGGAACGTGTTCAGGGATATCTTATGAAACGTCATTAAGAATGAATTGTTTTGAATAATGAATAAGAAAAGTAATGCTTTCAGGGCAGACAGGTTTTTTTTTTTTACCTTTCTCTGTTTGAAAACCCCAATTAAATCAAAAGATTAAAGAGACCAAGAAAGACCTTGGCAAAGTCAGCATTTTAAGATGTGAAGTCTCAAGAGACATCAATGGCTCCTGCAGTATGTAAAGTAAGAGTAATCCATTCTTCCGATATTGTCTGCAGTGAACCTCTTTAACGAGTTAGCACACTACCAGTGTTAGTCTTTTATCCAGCTTGCCTTATATAATCTTTGACAAACTTTCATTTGATAAATCATATAAGAACAGTTCTGCTAAAATAAGCAAAATACTGCGGATGCTGGAAGTGTGAAATACCATCTGTGGAGCGAGAACGAGAGTTAGCGGGGCCGAGATTGCCCCTTTCTATAAGGCTCGTGGCCCCCTGAAAGCTGTGGCCATGGGTTGGTACTGACTGGCCGCGGAGAGACCGCCGTTTTAAATATTGTCCTCTTTCAGTTTTGGAGCGGTGTAGGGGACCGCCCTGACCCTTTTCCCGGCACGTCGTGCACGCGCCGACCCCTTACCGACTGACAGCGACAACTTTCCGAAACTGCCCCGCAGAAAATTGCCCCACGGGAGCGGTGCCGCCAGTCGGTGCCCCCGATGGCTTTTGCTGCCGGTACCCTTGCTGTGGCGGGGCGGCGCGGCCACCCTTAAAGGGAAGGTGGCGCTGCCGGCAACTCCATGTTATTTTTTATTGTTGTCCGACTGCCAGGTCGGGCCGACAATTATGCCCGCGGGTTCGGCTGGGCCACCAGCGGGCAGCCTGGCACCCCCTCTTTGGTGTCAGGCCGCTGGCCTGGCCAAAAATCTCCCTGGTGGCCCAATGTTTGCCACTAAAATGGCTGCAGAGTTCGTAGTGGCCCTCCCCTTTAACTGAAGGGGCGAGACGCTGTGGTGCATCAGCACGATGACATCAGCAGCACAGTGTTGATGACTTGGAGCGTGAGCCACTCCGACCCGACCTCACTTCCGCCCCGCTGGCGATGGCCACTCTGACCCGACCTCACTCCCGCCCCACTGGTGATGGTCACTCTGACCCGACCTCACTCCCGCCCCGCTGGTGATGGTCACTCTGACCCGACCTCACTTCTGCCCCGCTCCAACACCACAAAGACCTGAATTTCTCCGGATTGTCCACCCCATGCATTGGGGCGGATGGGACCCTTCGAAAGCTGTCGGTGCGACTCATTTTGGCGCTGAGCAATTTCGGCCCCGACGTTTCAGTTCGATGACCTTGCGTCAAAGGTGAAAGGTCATCGACCTGAAACGTTAGCTCGTTTCTGGATGCTGCCTGACCTGCTGAGTATTTCCAGCATTTTCTGTTTTCATTTGCTAAAAGAAGCACTCTGTTTGAAACCTGGTCCCTGGCTCCCAATTGTTGCACGATGTGGTATGGGATATTCACAGTACATGTGCCTTGACTCCCGGTAAAGTAAAGTTTCTGCCACATTCTTCGATGAAAGGTAAGACTCCCAACTGCTGGCTCCCATCATGAGACTGCCTGCTGGGGTATCCTTGAGTCGGCCTCACTTTGGACTCCTTCCTTTCACTTCCAAAGCTATGGCCACCAGAACAGCGCAGCTGAGAAGACGTGCAATGAAATTCATTTACGTAAAGTACCATCGTACAGTTTTTACACTAGGTAATTCAAAGAAGGAACTTTACTCACATCCCCCTCTCCAAAATGAGATACATTTTGCTCTACAACTGTGCGTCAAGCAACACTGCACCCAGCAGAAGAGAGAGAAAAATAAATAATTTATATAGCGTCTTTCAGGATCTCAGCATGTCCCAAAGTGCTTTGCAACCAATGAACCAACTACTTTTGAAGTGTAATCACTGTTGTAATGTAGGAAATGTGGCAGCCAATTTACGCACGGCAAGCTCCACAAACAGCAATGAAATAAATGGCCAGATAGTCTGTTTTAGGTGTTGGTTGAGGGATAAATATTGGCCAGGACACCTTGCTCTTCTTCACCTTGCCATGAGTTCTTTTACGTCCTCTTGAGAGAGCAGACAGGGTCTCAGTTTAACGTCTCATCTGAAAGATGGCATTCCCTCAGTACACAAAGCAATGCCCCATTACCATTATACTGGATGTTAAATTCATCGCATAAGTCTAACTGCTTTTGTGGAACCAGCAATCAAGGGCTGGCAGGTAAGAACCGACATGACTGGCACAACCCCGACTGCTCCCGCTCTCATCGTCAACTGGCCATGTTACACAGCGGTCTTCTCCGTACAGTGCTAACCTTTCCCACTACACAGGGGCTGCCAGAAAAAAATCTTGATATCAAATGAAAGATCTTTTTAAAAATGAGGAGTAAAGGTAGATAGTGAGAAAGCCATTGTTTAAGATGGTAGAGGCTAATATCCCCAGCATTGAAGCACTGACCACACTCGATCAGCTCCGCTGGGCAGGCCACATAGTCCGCATGCCAGACACTAGACTCCCAAAGCAAGTGCACTGCTTGGAGCTCCTTCACGGCAAACGAGCCAAAGGTGGGCAGCGGAAACGCTACAAGGACATCCTCAAAGTCTCCCTGATAAAGTGCGACATCCCCACTGACACCTGGGAGTCCCTGGCCCAAGACGGCCCTAAGTGGAAGAAGTGCATCCGAGAGGGTGTTGAGCACCTCGAGTCTCAACGCCGAGAGCATGCAGAAATCAAACGCAGGCAGCGGAAAGAGCGTGCGGCAAACCAGTCCCACCCACTCTTTCCCTCAACGACTATCTGTCCCACCTGTGACAGAGTCTGTGGCTCTCGTATTGGACTGCTCAGCCACCAAAGAACTCACTTCAGGAGTGGAAGCAAGTCTTCCTAGATTCCGAGGGACTGCCTATGATGATGATGAGAGTGGTTGGGGAAATTCTAGTTGTTGTTTTAACTGCATAGGGTTTAGATATATTAACCTACATGCCCATTTTCCAGTTGGTAACGTTCTCTCACACCAAGGGTTAAGGTTCATATTCAGAATCTGGGAACTGATAAACGTTAGTTTATAAGGCAGACAGATTCATTAAAATCTGCACACAAATCTGACATCCTCCCTGTAAACAAAATGAAATATGACTTTAGCAAACCACTTACAAAATTCCTCAGTAGTAAACAGTTCGACTTCACATTATTTGTGCAGGCGACATTGTGAGAATCTATCCCTGGAAGCTCAATAAATCAGTCTGGTAGGTGGCTGCTCCCAAGTAGTTTTCTGTCTCACTAAATCCTTTCAGCTCTTTCAAATTTTGCTGGGTTGCAGAATGTGGACATGTGCCTGTGCCATTACCTGGCAACAGGAAACTTGAACTTTGACCCTTGCTCCTGGGAAATTATTAGATATTGACCTCCTGACGTAGTTGGGTTCTGTGTCATTGCAGCCAATCTCTCGATGAGTTATATGGGATGGAGCACATAATTGGCAGCAAGCTCAGTGACATACCTGGAAGGAAAACTTGAAGAATGGTCACCAAACGGAGATAGAAATTATTCAAATATAACACAACAAAAGAACTGGGTAAATACCATGCAATATTAATTGGAGAATTATGCATGGTAGAAGATGATTTACAACTTGTCTTTCCAAGGGCAAGACATTTTTTTTAAAAGCTCCCTAGTTGAAGAATGGCATCTCTGCCAATGCACAGCTCCCTCAGTGCTGTCCTGAAGTGTCAGCCGAGTTTATGGACTACACTCCTTGCACAGGGCTCAAACCTATAATATTTTGACCAAGGAGCAAGGCTACTACCAACTGAGCCAAGTTCACACACAAGCCATTCTACATGACAATAACAAGTTGCAGGGTTATGGTGAATATTAAGCACACAAAGACATTGTTCAGCTGACCATTGGTCATTGTACTGGAGGAAAATTTGCCGCGTCAAGCCCACATCATAGCATAAAAATGCCTGAATATTTTAGCTTCACCCACACTTTTTTTCTGGTAATGACAAGTATAACTCTAATTCTTGAAACCGCTTTGAGAAATGTTGTATATCAATGAATGTAATTAAAATCTTGTTGTTTAATACAAGTCACCTTCATATCAGTCTGGGTTTCTCCAGTGGTGGTATGATGTGGCTGGTTTTGCACTGGTCTAGCTTCACATCTGTAAGTATAGTGCACCTTCAATTTTGGTATTTGAGTGTGGGGAACTGCATGCAAAATAATCAGTGGGCTATGAACTCCATGAAGAAAGACTCGTATTTATATAGCATCTTTCATGACCGTCGGATGTCCCAAAGTGCTTTACAGCCAATGAAGTACTTTTTGAAGTGAAGTCACTGTTGTAATGTAGGAAACGTGGCAGCCAATTTGCGCACAGCAAGCTCCCACAAACAGCAATGTGATAATGACCAGATAATCTGTTTTAGTGATGTTGATTGAGGGATAAATATTGGACACCGGGAATAACTCCCCTGCTCTTCTTCAAAATAGTGCCATGAGATCTTTCACGTCCACCTGTGAGACCAGACGGGGCCTCAGTCTAACGTCTCAACCGAATGACGGCATTTCCAACAGTGCGGCACTCCCTCAGCATTGCACTGGAGTGTCAGCCTAGATTTTTGTGCTCAAGTCTCTGGAGTGGGACTTGAACCCACAACCTTCTGACTCAGAGGCAAGGGTGCTACCCACTGAGCCACGGCTGGCAAGGGGAGGCTATTTGTTCAAATAGAAGATTCTACAAACACGTTTGTGTAAAACCCAGTTCTGCCTTTAAAGACGGGATTGAAGTTTATCAGAGATAATGAGCAGTATAGATTAAGCAGTAGGACTGCTGTATTGTTCTCCGGAGCAGGGCCGAGGAGCTAATACAGTGTGAAATTAACATCAACCTTGGAAGAGGTCAGTGAAATTTATCACAGAGGAAGATCTGAGTTGTACACTATTCGTCTTCAGCCTCTGTCAGCACCAGCAGATGAATAAAACGAATAGGTTTTATATCCATCCATAAGTCTCTCTACAATGCAACTGATCTTGTCCAGGTTTTCATAACTTTTAAATTTATACACAAATTTAGTAATTAAAAGATAATTGCTTCCAAGTCATTGTCCATCCTGCAAAACTGCCCGTGGTGACACAACGACTGAAGGCAGCTTTAATGTGCTTCTTCCCCGAAAGTTTCCTGCTTTGTAAACATTTGTTTTATTTCAATTAAGTATCAATACTCCTTCGCAGTAATTTACTGCAGTAACTGAACAAAGCTAGAAAGTTTGTCTCTTTAAATGAAAATGCTAATCTTACCAGCCTCCCTGTAGGACAAGCTTTGTGTATCTCACTGGTGAGGGTTTTGTTAGGCTGAGAGCGGGAGCTGCAGAGTGTGGCTTGCAGCCAGCAACACCGGGATTTGTCATCATCATCATCGGCAGTCCCTCGTATCGAGGGTGACTTGCTTCTACGCCAAAAAGGGATGAGTTCACAGGTGTGTCAATGAAGGACCTAATATTCCAGGTCCCGAACTACATCCTGAAGGGTGGAAGATGCCTGTGCGTGGAATTTTTTAACGTGTGGTGACCATTGCACACCAGCCACCACACAGGCTTGACAGAGCTAGGTCTTGGCCCAGTGGCAAGGATTAACCAGGACGACTGGAGACCAGCTCTGCTGCACGGAACCTAGTGCGCGCACATATCGCAGTGTGGGCTGGGCCCGTGCTGCCCCTGGGCCCTTGTCTCTTCTGAGTCCCGAACTCGCGCCTCTCCCGGGCCCTGATCACGTCCCTCTACGATCTCTCGCTGCTCCTGTTTCCCAACCTCGCCGCTCCTGCGGTACCTGCCCGCCCTGTAATCAGCGACCGGGACCTTGATGACGTCCAATCCAGTCGCCTTCTTCGCTGCCATCGCCCTCCTGCATCAGCTCGCGCTGTACCTTGCAGTGGTACACCGCCACGCTGCTCCAGGCCGCTGCTCACCGCTCCTTTCATGGCCCCATTGAGCACATAAATCCAGGCTGACACTCCAGGGCAGTGCTGAGGGAGTGCTGCACTGTCGGAGGTGCCATCTTTCAGATGAACCGATGCCCCATCTGCTCTCCCGGGCGAACACAAAAGATCCCACGGCACCCCCTCGAAGAAGAGCAGGGGAGCCATATGGCCAATATTTATCCCTCAACCAACATAAGAAAACAGACCCTCTGGCCATCACCACGCCGTTGTCCGTGGGAGCTGCGGGGTTTGTGCCACAAACTCCAGTGGCCATGAGTAGACTCCAGACGGTACGGGGCGGAATTTCAGGCCCTTTGCACTCTGTTTTTTTGCCCCGGAGCGGTGGCAATGGTGGCAGTGAGGTCTTCTGGCCGGGCGGTCAGCCTCCAGCGCCCCGCGGGGATCCTCGGGTCCGGTTTTGGCGGGGGCGCGGAGCAGCGCTGCTCAGAACAGCTGTGTGTAACGCCCCCGGTTGCGACACCGGCAGGAGTTTTGACTTCAGCCTCGAAGCGCGCCCCGCAGTGAACGCCTGGGAAATCAGGCAGTCCAACGATACCGACTGCAGAGAGGTAAGTAATGGACTCCTAGGGTAAGCGTATTTGTTTTCAATCTCAATTTTTTTTGCGATTTATGTTGTGGTAGCGTGGGCAATGTTTTGGGGATGGTTTAGGTTTTTTCTCGGAGCGCTCCCGGCCTGGCTCTTTAGCTCGGGAGTTTCCCATGCTCGCGCCCAAGAACAGTGTACAACGCCTCCCTTAGCGCTGCGCCCCCCTGACTCAGGGCCCAGCTGCCCAATGTTACCTACTGAGGCGCAAGCTGTTCCCGGGCGCAAAATTTATCGCCCTGCCACCATTACCATACCGAAATTATCAAAGCTGAAAATCTCGCCCAAAGTTTCAAATGTCCTGAGACTACGGAATGAGCTGCCGCCTTCTCGAAACGTGGGAATAAAAACTCTCACTTTATAAAATGCCAACAATTCCACAATTGCTCTTTAAACTGGTTTGACATCAGACTGGAGCCATGTATCATGTATCCCAATCGCAAAAACACTTGCATTTATATAGCACCTTTCACATGCTCAGGATGCCCCAAAGCGCCTTACAGTCAATGAAGTGTAGTCACTGTTGTAATGCAGGAAACGCAGCAGCTAATTTGTGCACAGCAAGCTCCCACAGACAGCAATGTGATAATGAGCAGATAATCTGTTTTAGTGATGTTGGTTGCGGGATGAATATTGGCCAGGACACCGGGGATAACTCCCGTGCTCTTCTTTGAATAGTGCCGCGGGGTCTTTTACATCCACCTGAGAGAGCAGACGGGGCCTGGGTTTAAATCCTCACCCAAAAGACAGCACCTCTGACAGCGTAGCGCTCCCTCAGCACGGCACTGGAGTGTCAGCCTAGATTTTGTGCTCAAGTCCCTGGAGTGGGACTTGAACCCACAACCTTCTGACTCGGAGGCGAGACTGAGCCTCAGCTGACACATGTGAATAATCCCAACAGGGGCACTTAGTGAAGTCATTTTGAAATCTGAATTCATAGTGACACAAAAGTCATAGTTTATCTGCACCTGTAATGTCCCACATAATGAATGCTGATATAGGTAATGTTCGGACATCATTGGCGGCACCGTAATAGTGTTACTGAATGGCTTTGGAGTTTGCTAGCGGCATTGCCGTTGCTTAAAATTTGTACTCACCCATATTAAACCAATTTTGTAACGCCACTGCTAAAGGTCATTCAGTCACCAGGGCCTCATTAATGAGGAGGTTTTGTTTGGATAAGGTGCCCAGGGAGCCTGGGCTGCAAAGAGGAAGCAATCATTTATACAATGTGTCTGGGGAAAAACAAATCCTTCAGCATGCTTTAGGATCATGTTATCAAATATCTGTCCCAATGTGCGTTTTGTTTAAAGCGCATTAGACCCCACTTGTGCTCCGTCAAGTCTGATTCATGCTCCCCAGTCACTTACACTTGTAGGCAATAAGGATTTTAAAGGTCACACTGCAAGACTTAAAATGATTTTGGTCGTGCTCAAATCTTGCTCATGTTTTTGCCTCCCTTTAATTAAAATTCCCCGTTAAGTAATGAGAAATGTTTTAAAATACTTCCCTCAAATTTCTCGCAATTGCTTTTGGTACAGAGTTCAATGCCTCGCGATGCTTGGAACTCGTGGACACATCAACTAGATGAAGTGGATGGCATTGATACATTCAATGGGAGGCTTAACGCACACATGAGGTAGATGGGAAATATACAAAATTCTTACAGGGCTTGACAGGGTAGATGCAGGGAGGATGTTTCCCCCTGGCTGGAGAGTCTAGAACCAGGGGTCACCATCTCAGAATAAGGGGTCGGCCATTTAGGAGTGAGATGAGGGGAAACTTCTTCACTCAGAGGGTGGTGAATCTTTGGAATTCTCTACCCCAGTGGGCTGCGGAGGCTCAGTCGTTGAGTATCTTCAAGACAGATCAATAGATTTTTGAATATTAAGGGAATCAAGTGATATGAGGATAGTGCAGGAAAGTGGAGTTGAGGTGGAAGAACAGCCATGATCTCATTGAATGGCGGAGCAGGCTCAAGGGGCCAAATGGCTGACTCCTGCTCCTAATTCTTATGTTATGTTATGTTCTAAGGGAATGGAGCAATGTGGGGCAGGGTTAGGGCTGCCAACCCACCAGGATTGTCCCGGAATTCAAGACGAATCTCCTTGACTCTGCTGCGAGCACACCTGGCGATAAATCCGAGGGGCATTAAAAACAGATTTTGTTTTTCAAATTTCATTCCTTGGCATATTTTGCTTATTAGCTATAAAAAATATCGGAGACGGGGCTGAGGTGGTTGGAGATGGGAGGTCATGTGATGAAACCTCCAGTAACTCGTCCAGTCAGAGTTGGTGACCATTGTTCCCGCTACGCTGCATGGCTGCAGTCACCTATCTGCAGGGTCCCATGGAAGCCGCTCACTGGCCTTTATATTGTAGATCGTCATAGGCAGTCCCTCGGAATCGAGGAACATTTGCTTGCACTCTAAAAATGAGTTCTTAGGATACTGAACAGTCCAATAAGGGAATTACAGTCTCTATCACAGGTGGGACAGATAGTCGTTGAAGGAAAGGGTGGGTGGGGAGTCTGGTTTGCCGCACGCTCCTTCCGCTGCCTGCGCTTGTGTTCTGTATGCTCTCGGTGACGAGACTCGAGATGTTCAGCGCCCTCCCAGATGCTCTTCCTCCACTTAGGACGGTCTCTGGCCAGGGACTCCCAGGTGTCGGTGAGGATGTTGCATTTTATCAAGGAGGCTTTGAGGGTGTCCTTGAAACGTTTCCTCTGCCGACCTGGGGCTCGCTTGCTGTGAAGGAATTCCGTGCGGTAGCACCGAGCTGGGGCGACTCCACTGAAGTGGAGGGAGAAGATTAGCCATTACCTTAGTAAATGGCGGAGTAGGCTCGAGGAGCCACAAGGCCTACTCCTGCTCCTCTTTCTTATGTTCCTATGTACATGGGGTGACTTCTGACAGTAGGGAAAATGAATCCTCGCTGATTTTTACCCTTAAACATAGATATTTAGACACTGGGTTCAATGCCGAATACTTTTTATCTGTGCTGTATATCCTGTGTAATCCTGTAATGACCAGATAATCTGTTTTTGTTATGTTGATTGAGGGATAAATAGTGGCCAGGACACCTGGGATAACTCCCGCCGCGCTTCTTCGAAATAGTGCTGTCATGTATTCAACCAGCATTGTAACCCATGTATAAACCGACCTAAGTTGTACACCGTGAGAACACTGACCACTAGGTGGGAGACACTCCTAACCTGGACCTTCAGGTATAAAAGGGGAAGCTCCACCCATCTTCATCACTTGAGTGCTAAGGAATAAAGGACAGGTCACAGACTGACCTTCTCTGAAGCATGGGCCTCGTGTGCAGTAAGGACGTATCAATGGCGACAAGAAACTGGGATTTAAACCACGCGAGCATGGCCACTAGCAGAACAGACGAGAGGTACCGTGTTAAGGAATGGTTGGGACAGAGATTCAACATTGTTAAAGCAGCAACATGTAGTCGAACCCAGAGGGGGAGTTCGACAGAGACAATGGCAAGCTGAACAGCGATTCACGCCATTGCAAGGGACAATGCGGCCAGTAATGGGGCCATCAACACCTGTTAATGGTGCACTCAAGGACAATAACAGGGGCAGTCAGGGACGATCGACTGGCAAGGGACCTTTTGTTTCAAACCGCAACTCATGCTGGAGGCGTGGAGGCATACATTCAGCCGGAGTTTGCAGAGATGAGCAAAATAACTGCAGAAATTGCAGAAATGGACACTGGGGGAAATCGCTGGAAGCTGAAGTTCAGCGAGTTCATGTGGAGCACGTATACAGTTCATACACCAGGACGCCACCGATAATGATGAAAGTGCTCCTCAATGGCATCCCAGTATCAATGGAGTTAGACACGGGTGCCAGCCAGTCCCTGATGGGTATCAAACAGTTCGAAAAGTTGTGGGCATCCAAGGCCAGGAGGCCAAAATTATCGGCGATTGACGCACAGCTACGGACTTACACAAAGCAGATCATTCCGGTGCTAGGCAGTGCCACGGTAGTCGTGACCCACAAAGATTCGGAGAACAGACTGCCATTCTGGATTGTCCCAGGGGACGGTCCCGCACTACTGGGGAGGAGTTGGCTTGCTGTCATGAACTGGAAATGGGGCGATGTCAATGCAATTTCCTCTGTGGAGTGAGTATCATGCTCACAGATCCTGGACAAATTTGACTCATTATTTCAACCTGATATTGGCACTTTCATGGGGGCCAAGGTAGTGATTCACATAAACCCGGACGCCAGGCCAGTACACCACAAGACAAGAGCAGTGCCGTACGTGATGCGGGAAAAGATAGAAGGCGAATTGGACTGCCTGTTGAGGGAAGGCATCATCTCGCCAGTCGAATTCAGTGACTGGGCGAGCTCGATTGTGCCGGTGCTCAAGGCGGATGGGTCGGTCAGGATATGTGGCGATTACAAGGCCACCATCAATCGGGTGTCACTCCAAGACCAGTACCCGCTACCGAGAGCGGAGGACCTCTTTGCGACGCTATCCGGTGGCAAACTTTTTTCAAAATTGGACCTGACCTCAGCTTACATGACCCAGGAGCTGGCGAGTGAGTCGAAGAAGCTGACCACCATCACGACACACAAGGGGCTGTTTGAGTACAACAGATGTCCGTTCGGGATTCGCTCGGCAGCCGCAATCTTCCAACGAAATATGGAAAGCCTCCTCAAGTCGATTCCAGGGACGGTGGTTTTTCAGGACGACATCCTCATTACGGGTTACGATACTGAAGAACACCTCCACAACCTGGAGGATGTGCTACGCAGACTGGACCGGGTAGGTCTGCGACTGAAAAAGGCGAAGTGCGTCTTCCTAGCTCCAGAGGTAGAATTCCTGGGGATGAGGGTAGCAGCAGACGGGATCAGCCCTACTGCATCCAAGACGGAAGCGATCCAGAGAGCACCCAGACCCCGTAACTGCGTTCGTTCCTGGGGCTCCTGAACTATTTTGGTAACTTTCTTCCCAAATTGAGCACGCTGCTAGAGCCGCTACACGTGCTCCTACGCAAAGGTCACGAATGGGTCTGGGGGGACAGCCAGGAAAGGGCTTTTAATAGAGCACGCAATTTGTTATGTTCCAACAATCTGTTAACGCTATATGACCCATGTAAGAAACTTGTGTTAACGTGCGATGCGTCTTCCTATGGTGTCGGGTGTGTGTTGTAGCATGTCAATGCCAAGGGTCAGTTACAGCCGGTAGCTTATGCCTCCAGGAATCTGTCCCAGGCAGAAAGGGGCTATGGGATGGTAGAAAAGGAGGCGTTCGCATGTGTATATGCGGTAAAGAAAATGCACCAGTACCTGTTTGGCAGGAAATTTGAGCTGGAGACAGATCACAAACCCCTAACGTCCCTTTTGGCCGACAACAAGGCCATAAATGCAAACGCATCGGCCCGCATACAGAGGTGGGCACTCACGTTAGCTGCCTATGACTACACAATTCGGCACAGACCGGGCACCGAAAACTGCGCCGATGCGCTCAGCAGGCTCCCACTAGCCACCACTGAGGGGGCTACCGAGCATGGTGCTGAGATGGTCATGGCTGTTGAAGCTTTCGGAAGCGAAGGCTCACCCGTGACAGCCCGTCAGATTAAAGTCTGGACAAATAGAGACCCGCTATTGTCTCTAGTCAAGAAATGTGTCCTGAATGGGGACTGGGCAGCCACGTACAGGGCATGCCCTGAGAAATTTAAATCATTTCACAGGCGCAAGGATGAACTCTCGATTCAGGCCGATTGCCTACTGTGGGGAAACCGCATAGTCATGCCCCAGATGGGCAGAGAGGTGTTTATCAGAGAACTCCACAATGGGCACCCGGGCATTGTCACGATGAAGGCAATTGCCAGGTCACACGTTTGGTAGCCAGGGATAGACGCAGATCTGGAACTTTGTGTTCGCAGGTTCAACACGTGTGCCCAGCTGGGCCATGCGCCCAGGGAAGCCCCCCTTAGCCTCTGGCCATGGCCTGCCAAGCCTTGGTCACGCATCTATGTGGACTACGCAGGTCCTTGCATGGGGAAAATGTTTTTGGTTGTAGTAGATGCCTACTCCAAATGGATCGAGTGTGACATTTTAAATTCAAGCACATCCTTTGCCACGGTAGAAAGTCTACGGGCAATGTTCGCCGCCCACGGTCTACCGGACATCTTGGTACGCGACAATGGCCCGTGCTTCACAAGCACTGAATTCCAGGACTTCATGGCAGGCAATGGAATTAACCATGTTAGAACGGCACTGTTTAAGCCGGCCTCAAACGGCCAGGCAGAACGAGCAGTGCAGATAATCAAACAGGAGATGCTCAGATTCCAAGGGGGTTCCCTACAAACCCGCTTATCACGCCTCCTGTTGGCCTATAGATCCCGACCACACTCGCTCACAGGGGTTCCACCCGCAGAGCTACTAATGAAAAGGACGCTCAAAACCCGATTATCCCTTATACACCCTACCATGAAAGAAATTGTCGAGAGCAGGCGCCAGTCACAATATCACTACCATGACAGGAATGCGAGGGCGCAATATATTGATGTAAATGATCCTGTTTTTGTCCTCAACTACGCTGCAGGGCCCAAATGGCTCGCAGGCACTGTGGTCGCCAAAGAGGGAAATAGGATTCTGGTAGTTAAACTTACCAATGGACAAATCTGCCGCAAACATGTGGATCAAACAAAAAGGAGGTTCAGCAACCCCATAGAAGAAGCAGAGGAAGAACACGATATAGAGTTCACTCCACCACAGGTGACCGAACACCGGAACCAAAGGGAGGAGAGCCCAGTCACTGTGGGCAGTCCGGACAGGCCTGAGGCACTGCAAACAGCAGACACTCAGGCCAGCGCCCAACAACCGGAGCCCCAACTCAGGCGCTCTACAAGGGAGCGTAAACCACCAGAGAGACTCAACCTGTGATCCCAATAAGACTTTGGGGGGGGAGGTGATGTCATGTATTCAACCAGCATTGTAACCCATGTATAAACTGACCTAAGTTGTACACCGTGAGAACACTGACCACTAGGTGGGAGACACTCCTAACCTGGAACTTCAGGTATAAAAGGGGAAGCTCCACCCACCTTCATCACTTGAGTGCTAAGGAATAAAGGACAGGTCGCAGACTGACCTTCTCTCAAGCATGGGCCTCGTGTGCATTTATACTGTGTAGTAAGGACGTATCAAATGTCATGGGATCTTTTACGTCCACCTGAGAGCGCAGACAGGGCCTCGGTTTAACGTCTCATCCGAAAGACGGCACCTCTGACAGTGCAGCACTCCCTCAGCACTGCACTGGAGTGTCAGCCTAGATTTTTGTGCTCAAGTGTTATTTTTTTCTCTTTCAGAATGTTTTTCTGGGTTTTTATCTTCAGTTCCAGCTGAAACTTAACACAAACCCTCCACAAAATTAATCGCAGGGTAGCAAGGTGAGCAGTTTGACAAACCTCATTCCAAATCAGCTCCATTCATCATCGCAAGTAAATCACAGAGTCTAAGGATCAACGCAGAAGGATTCTGTACTTCTGGCAATAACTCCCTCCCAGCGCAATTCGACATGAATGAACCCTTTGCTTGTACTTTTGTGGACTTTTTCAGACAAATCTAAATGTATTTTGTGAATGGTTTAGATCTGGGTCAGTAACTGAACCCTGATGTTAGCAGTAGTTCAAATTTCACTTTGGTTCAGTGCTTAAAAATAATTTAAGAGCTTGCATCGATAGAGTACCTTATTACATACCTCAGGCTGCCATGCCCAATGAGTTACTTTTGACAAGAGCCAGAGCACCGGGCCCTGGGACACCATAGGCCACCCCGACCTGTGTGAGGACATCTTCGCAGACCAAGTCTGTAAATAGAGCTGGAGCGAGCCACTGCAGCTTCCAGCGCGAGCTGACACAAATGTGCGACAGCTTCGAGGAGGGCGACTGGGTGATGTCATCAGGACCCAGGTCGCTGTTTGGAGCGTGGGCAGGAGCATTGGCTGGGCCCTGGTACAGCAGAGGAGCGAGAAGGTCGTGGCGGACTTGCAACGAGTGATCGGGGCGGAGGAGCGATGAGGGACCGTGGCTGAGATTTGGTGGGTGATCGTGACGGAGGTGTGGCAAGTGTCTTTGTGGCGGAGGAGTGGTGATGGATCGTGGCGGAGGTGCGACGAATGTTTGTGGCGGAGGAGCGGCGAGAGATCATGGCGGAAGTGCGGTGAATGAGAATATGGGGCCCAGAAGAGCCGAGGGCCCAGGGGCAGCACGGGCCAGCCCACACTGCAATATGTGTGCGCACTAGGTCCGTGCAGCAGAGTGGGTCTCCAGTCGTCCTGGTTAACCCTTGCCACTGGATAAAGACCTAGCTCTGTCGAGCCCATGTGATGGCTGATGTGCAATGGTCACCACACTTTAAAAAAATCCACACACAGGCATCTTCCAACCCCTCAATTGGAGTTCAGGACTGGAACATCAGGTCCTTCATTGAAACATCTGTGAACTCATGTGGAAGCAAGTCATCCTTGTTCGAGGGACCGCCTATGATGATGATGACTTTTGACATGTAGTCACTATTAAAAGCTGACAAATGCAATGGCTAATTTGCACACAGTAAGATCCCAAAAGCTGGTCATGAGGTGAAAGAACAGGTATTCTGTGTTCAGTGGTTTTGGTTGAGGAAGGAATGTTGGCCAGGATATCTGGAGAACTCCCTGATCTTCTTGAAAAATTGTGTCAATGGGATCTTTAATGTCAACTGGAACAGGCAAGCGGGGCCTTGGTTTAACGTCTCATCTGAAAGAGAGTACCTACAAGAATTTAACACGGAAGGGCCAGGCTAGATTAGCGCTGAATTTCCTGAAGGGTTCTCCCGATTGGCTTCTCTAACTTCAGTTTACGCAGCTTATCGGTGGGGTTTTTGGCCAAAGTTATGGCAACCAATCAGGAAACTCCCTGCATAAGTGTCAAAGCCTGAGAAGCTACAACCTTCTAACTCATGGACAGGAGTGCTGCCATTGAACCAAACCTGATGGCTGCTGTCTATTTAAGTAATAGGCCAAAAGAGTTGCGACTCTACACCTTAGAGGAGCGTAGAATCAGTGGGGATCTGATTGAGGTTTGTAAGATAATAAAGGGAATAAATTGTGTTCCAGCTGACAATTTATTTCAACTATGTAGGTTAGGCAGGACCAGGAGTCACAAATTTAAGTTGTGTAAGGCCAGATCTAGGAGATGGCCTGGTTTCTGGGTGGGATGGGGAGTCTATAGATTGTAAGACACAAGCTATCACAATTGTGTGGGACAGGCTCAATGGACCAAATGGTCTTTACCTGTCCGTCATTGTTTGTATGTTCGTAAAAGACCCCAAGACTTAAGGTGAGCGGGTCTCTGCTTGTAACCAAAAGTGCAGCATGTCAGACAAAAAGGAATACATTTTACTCAAATCAAACCCAGCCTGTTTCCTTTCTCTGTCCGTTCAACACAGTGTTATACCATGGCACTCACTGGCACCAAACCCCAACCTCCGATTAAAACTGGAAATAATATAGTGGTCGGGACACCAGTTCCAGTCAATGGATCCCAGCAGCATGCTATTGTTCGCACATCTCAGAGCGGTGAGTTTAATGATGGAAGATGGAGAGCTCCGTGAGTTTTAACATTTTGATAGACGGTTGAAATGTCGGTGAGGTTTCCTCTGGGAGTTATGAAGAATGCTCCTTTATGGAATTCAAATCTGAATCTAAGCACATACACAAGGTACGAGGACTTAATCACTTTGTGTCAGCTTGGCTCAGTTGGTAGCACTCCTACCTCTGGGTCAGAAATTCCACTCTGGGACTTATGTTGGGGAAGTCCAGAATCAGGGGACACAGTCTTAGGATAAGGGGTAGGCCATTTAGGACTGAGATGAGGAGAAACTTCTTCACTCAGAGAGTTGTTAACCTGTGGAATTCCTTGCCGCAGAGAGCTGTTGATGCCAATTCATTGGATATATTCAAGAGGGAGTTAGATATGGCCCTTATGGCTAAAGGGATGAAGGGGGATGGAGAGAAAGCAGGAAAGGGGTACTGAGGGAATGATCAGCCATGACCTTATTGAATGGCGGTGCGGGCTCGAAGGGCCAACAGGCCTACTCCTGCACCTATTTTCTATGTTTCTATGTAATTGTACAACCAAGGTTGATACTTCAGTGCAGTACCGAGGGAGTGCTGTGTGGTCTAGTATTGTTGGCCTTCAGGTGAAATGTTCAAATGAGACCCCAAGATTCAGGCCAACATTAAAGATCCCATGGTACTATTTAAAGAAGAAGAGCAAGGAGTCTGGTGATCAACAATCAGGACTGCCAAAATAGATTAACTGATTTCATCGCAGTTATGGGAGCTTGCTGTGTATAAAATGTATCTGTGTAACAATCTCTCCACTTCAAAGTAATTGATTGTCGGTGAAGGCTCTCTATAAATACAAATCTTCCTTCTTTAAAAGTCCAACGGAAATTCAAAGTGCTAATTATGCAAAACCTTTACTACATCAACCAGACCATGTTTAACTAGTCTTTGACTTAAAGGCAGTATTTGCATTGATTAGAATTCGGTTTTGATTCCAGTCTCAGAAAGCGTACATTTTTTACAACATTTTTGTTCTGTTGAGAAATTAAGTTGAAGGGGCCAAGGCCTAGGTGAGTTGCTTATCAATAGATTCAACATGACCTCCTGTAACCCTGTCAATAGCCCCAGTAAGTTGCTCAGGATAGCAGTTAATAGCTAACTCTGTGTATGAGCAAGAAGCACGCACTTCTAGTTTGACGAGGTAAAGAACACAGTAGAGATTGTTTTCTGATTTTGATCCTCCGATTTTCTCTCTTCCTCTTTGAAAGGGGTGACTCACATTGGGGCACAACTCCACAGGTGCACAACAGCATGTCAGACAGGGAGCGTCTGCAAGTTATTCAACCAATTGAGGCATCACAGAGCCCAATTATTTCCTCACCTGTCACCTTCACGCACAGAAGTCAGCAGCCATCTGGGCAACAGTCAGGAGTGGCAATCTGGTCCATTTTTGTTCTTCCTCTTTTGCACGCCCCCCTTCTCTGCCTCAGCTGAGAGCAACAAATTCAAAAACCCTGGAAACCGTCCCAGGCCTCGAAACAGTGCTGCAAAATGAGAAGTACAAGTGCTTTACATGTTTCATCTGAATTTCCACTCTCTACTAACACTGTTAACACTTCTAGTAAAATAGCAAAAAGGAATTTCACTTGAACACATTTGTAATTATAATGCCACAGTGTCAGTTTGGCTCAAGGGTAACTTCTTTACTCAAAGAATGGTTAGAATGTGGAACGTTACCACATGGAGTAGGTGAGGCGAATTGCATAGATGCCTTTCAGGGGAAGCTGGATAAGTGCACGAGGGAGACAGGAATAGAAGGCTATGTTGACAGGGTGGGAGGAGGCTCGTGTGGAGCATAAACACCGGCATAGACCAGTTGGACCAAATGGCCTGTTTCCGTGCTGTAAATTCTATGTTTCATCTGCAAATTACAAGGTCATGGGTTCAAGTCACACTCCGGGACTTGAGCACATAATCTGGGCTGACACTTCAGTGCAGTACTGGTACTGATAGAGTGCTGCACTGTTGGATGTGCCATGTTTCAGTAAGATGTTAAACAGAGGTCTGCCTGTCCTCTCAAGCGGATATAAGCAATTGCATAGCACTATTGGAGTTCTCCTAGTGTCCTGGCCAATATTTATCCCTCCACGAACAGCACTAACACAGATTAATCACCAGATGAATTTATCTGGTTGGTGTTTTTGGAGCATTGCTGTACACAAATTGGTTGCAGTGTTTGCCAAAAAAAAAGGCAGCTACACTTCCAAAATTAATTCATTG
Organism: Pristiophorus japonicus; assembly: GCF_044704955.1. NCBI lineage: Eukaryota > Metazoa > Chordata > Chondrichthyes > Pristiophoridae > Pristiophorus > Pristiophorus japonicus. The sequence goes on from NC_091992.1 coordinate 19,309,392, forward strand.
GCTGTGAAATACATTCTGAGGATGTGAATGGTCTTGCATAAATGCAAATTTGTTCTTTCAAAACATAATGTCAAAGGCTCCAGTCAGTATGGCTCAATTCCACACTGTGGAGATCATTATCTACGGGAGTCAATTGGGATCTTGGGGATTCTTGCTTCTTTTAGGCATTGCATGTGCCTTGAACATCTCTTGCAGCATGTGACTGCCCAGACTGTTTAGTTAGCCTGCCCAGCAACTTTATTGTGAATCTTCCAATAAAAGCACGGCCATAAAATTGGTTAATAGGGCTTCTTAAGGCTGTTACTCTGGCTATTTGTGCTCTCATTTCTCTCCTAACACACGATTGGACTCTTCGAAATATTCTACACTAAAACGATAAAGGATTGAGTTACCCAGGGTAGCCAAAAGTGCATTAACTAGAATGCCCTAAACAAGGCTATAAACAGTGACACCAGCCAGGGTTACAGGAGGTCATCTGCAGTAAGTCATTAAAGTGAACAGTAAACATTTTAATAAGTGCAAAACCTCAGAAGCACTTATTGTTAAAAAGATCAATGTAACGACCACTGTGTTTGATAACGGGATGTGGGGATCTCGTTAAATCAAGTCATTTTGGGAGGGTTAAGAAACTTGTAACTGTTCAAGTTTTGTTACAAACCTTCATAGAGGGGGTTTTGTTTTTTTTTCCAAATAGAATCTTGAAAAAGGTCCAGAAGGAGGGATGAATTGGTGAAAAAGATAATTAAATACAGATAGCCTCCTACTTTTATCATAAGGCCGAAATGTTCCACAGCTGAAGAAAGAAATACTTGCATTTATATAGCGCCTTTCACGACCACCAGATGTCCCAAAGCGCTTCACAGCCAATGAAGTACTTTTTGAACTGCAGTCACTGTTGTAATGTGGAAAACGTGACAGCCAATTTGCACACAGCAAGCTCTCACAAACAGTAATGTGATAATGACCAGATAAACTGTTTTGTTATGTTGATTAAGGGATATATATTTGCCAGGACATCAGGGATAACACCCTTGCTCTTCTTCAAAATAGTGCCATGGGATCGTTTACAGCCAGCTGAGAAAACAGATGGGACCTCGATTTAACATCTCATCCTTAATATGCCACCTCGGACAGTGCAGCACTCACTCAGCACTGCACTGAAGTGTCAGGCTAGATTTTTTGCTCAAGGCCCTAGAGTGTGACTTGAACCCACAACCTGCTGACTCAGAGGCGAGTGTGCTGCCCTCTGAGCCATAGCTGACACTGGTTAAACCCTCCTTGTTTAAACTCATTCTGTAGTGTTCACACACTTCCTACTATGTGAATCTTCAGGTCATATGTTACATTTAATCCTCATTACAGCACTAACCAGGACAAAATGGGCCGAATAACTCTGATACCTGAGGTACTAGCTTTGTTTAATTGGGGGCAGGATACCAGTTGCAACAGATGAATAATACACCATAGAGGATTGTATGTGTTACAATAGCCACTAAGTTCCTGAAAATAAATATTTGTCCAAGTCAGGTTTACGTTAAATTGTGTTAAAGGTTCATCATAATTCATCTGTTATATTTTTGGGTTATTACGCACGATATTATCCTTGAGTTCCACCTCATCTACTGCTCCCTCTGCCCCCACCCTGTCCTGGACTGAAAGATCGATCTTGCAGGGAAGGGAAGGAATGAGTTCTGTAATTCTGCCCTCCTGAGCATCCCTGATTATAATCGCTCAACCATTGGTGGCCTTGCCTTCTGTTCCTAGGCCCCAAGCTCTGGAACTCCCTGCCGAAACTTCTCCGCCTCTCTTTCCTCCTTTAAGTCGCTCCTTAAAATCTACCTCTTTGACCAAGGTTTTGGTCACCTGCCCTAATTTCTCCTTGTATGGCTCGGTGTCAATTTTTTTTGTCTTATAATACTCCTGTGAATTGCCTTGGAATGTTTTACTACACTAAAGGCGCTACGTAAATACAAGTTGTTGTTGTTCAGTTCAAGCTAATGGGGGTTCTCCCCCCGCACAGTGTTAACTGTGGAGTGGTCAGCGAAGGCCAGGATTTTGGGCCTCTGACCTCATGATACGATAGTAAGTACTGCAAGGAATCGAATACGGTCAGGGCAATCTCCTAGTTTCGATCACCTGGATGGGTCGGAGAGGAATTTTCCCAGATTTTTTTCCCCCAATTGGCCTGGGTTTTTAATCTGGTTTTTGCCTCTCCGTGGAGATCACATGGCTCTAGTTGGGATGGAGTGTAGAATGTTTCAGTGTAAGGGGTGTCACAGTTGTGTGGGGCAGATTGGTTGGGCTGGATACTCTTTACCTTTCTGCCATTGTTCATTGTTCATAGGTTTTTATGTCGACCGAGGGCCATGTGGCTCTTTGTCGGCCGTTGATATGGCCTCCTTCTGCGCTGTAAATTTCTATGTTTCTATCATAAGGTCAGCACTGCGGGAGCTGGCTCGGGATAAAGCAATATTGCAGCAGAGATCTGGAGCAGGCGTTGGACCCCTTATGTGCATATTCTAATGGCCGAATGCCTGCTTCAGGTCGAGGATCGCTCCTGCCCGCCAATTTGGTGCCTTCAGAGGCCGCATAGTGCCTGAAAAACGGGTGCTGTGTGGCTCAATTTAATCCCTGTGAGCTGCGTGGAGAGGGCAACCGTGAGATTTTAGCAGAGCTTCCAACCTGGGGAACATTTTATGAGGATCCAGGTTCAGCCAAGTGCTGATGGTGGTTGGAGTGTGGCCAAACCTACTGCGGATTCGGAGGTTGCTTTTTATTTGGCTTGTCACAAATCGTTCGCTAATTCTGTTTGCTATAAAACCTACCAGTAAACTAACGAATAAGATAAACGTGTGTGTTAAATATGGAGCTAGTAAGTCAAAAAGTGTGGGAGTTCAAAGGATTGCTTTTTGCACTGACACGACAAGGATTAAACGGAAGAGCTGTGTCAGTGAAGGGTCGTTGCTTGTTACAGAGAGAAGTTCAACTAGCAAGTAGTGCATGTCTCAAGGGGAGTTCGCTTGTGAAAATAGTACCTCAACTAGATGAGTAAAATGAAGAATACACAGGGGAATCCCATTGCAAAATAGTGCTTTCCCAGGGGAGGCCCTTCAGAAAATACACTGGACATCCCTTTAAAATAAACCATTACACACGAGATGTCTATTGGGAGCATTACCTCAGATTGCACAGAGGACCTCTATACTTGGCACAACACATCGAGCAGTTCAGCTCAGCTGTTTGCTGAGGAGAGGAATACTGTTGCTGCCATCTATAGTTTGTCACGAGCAATACGAGTCAGGTTTTTTTTTAGAAAGGGGCATTTATTTTGCCAATGATTGGCAAGGGTTTGTGTGCCATCTGCAGAAAAACAATTCAAACAGCCTCGCCTTTGATGTGATCAGGCCAATTGCACCATCACCTATACTGTATGCACCTGTGAGTATGCTCGCAGGTTTGTGAGTGGCTTAGCCAGTCACGTGATGTTCACAAGACTCAATAAAACCCCAGCCAGTTGGGTTCAGGGAATCCACGATGAGAAAGGTGGTTGTGAGCCTAGTGGATGAACTGGTAATGTGTAATGCGATTGTTAAACCTTTGCGAATAAACCAAGTCGTTCTTAATAGCGATGTGTTGCTATTAATTCTTAAGCAATGAACCCATGAAGCAAATAAATGTCTAGACTTTACACTTTTAGTAGCATTTAGATTGGACCGGTTAATGGCGGGATTTAGATGGGCTCAAATAGAAGGCGAGGCATGTTGATGTTTGGATTGGAACCACTTTGTCACAACACAGTACCGGCAGGGGAGACTACACCCCTTGGTGTTGACCCTGCCACGGACTAGTGGAGCTGTAATATAGCTCCACCTGGTAGACTACTGTGGTAATGCAACTACTCATGTAAATACAATAAAAGTGTCATGTGACAAGGTCACCTGACACGTTCCTGTAGAGCCATCTTGTATGTGTGTGTTTGCGATGTCGTAGCGAGTATATCACCGGACGCTACCATGTGTTGTCAGTATTTGCTGTTTTAATTTCAGTCCAGATCCACAGGCTCTCTGTGCCTTCACTGTCTCTCAGCTAGCTCTTCCTTGCATTGCTTCCCATAGCTCCGGCTACTCACGTGTTCTTTGTTTCCCTGACATCTATCACAGCTTTTAACACCTCTCTCCTTTGTGTGAAGCAAAGAATCCACTCAGTCGTCTCATGATCTCTTGATTTTACTTTGCAGGAGGTGGCAAGTAATTCCACCCTTGGTGCCCCCTCTGTGTTTGTTTTCTTCCCCTAATCCTTTCTGAAGGTTCTGACTCTAATCACAAATGAAAGCAAAATGCTGCGGGTGCTGGCCATCTGAAATAGAAACAGCAAATGTCGGCAGGTCCGGCAGCGTCTGTGAAGAGAGAAACTGAGTGAACTGTTCTGACCAAGAGTTAACGTTTCAGGCCAATGACCTTTCGTCAGAACTGGAAGAGGTTCAAGAAGCTTTGAAATGCTTGTTTCATTTTTCAGTTCTGAAGAAGCGCTAAGCCCGAAATGTTAACTTGTCCGTTGTCTCGACAGATGTTGACTAGTCCATTCTATCCACAGATGTTAACTATACTGCCGTGTGTTTCCAGCATTCTCTCTCAATGTTTCGAATGGCAGTGTATAGAATCATAGAAATTTACAGCACGGATCGAGGCCATTTCGGCCCATCGTGTCCGCGCCGGCCGACCAAGAGCTGTCCGGCCTAATCCCACTTTCCAGCTCTTGGTCCGTAGCCATGAAGGTTACGGTACTTTAAGTGCACATCCAAGTATCTTTTAAATGTGGTGAGGGTTTCTGCCTCTACCACCCTTTCAAGCATGAGTTCCAGACCCCCACCACCCTCTGGGTGAAGAAATTTCCCTTCATATCTCCTCTAAACCTCCCCCCAATTACTTTAAATCTATGCCCCCTGGTTGTTGACCCCTCTGCCAAAGGAAACAGGTCCTTCCTATCCACTCTATCCAGGCCCCTCATAATTTTATACATCTCAATTAGATCTCCCCTTAGCCTTCTCTGTTCCAAAGAAAACAGACCCAGCATCTGAAATCTTTCGTCATAGCCAAAATTCTCCAGTCCAGGCAACATTCTTATAAATCTCCTCTGCACCGTTTCCAGTGCAATCACATCCTTCCTGCAATGTGGTGACCAGAACTGCACACAGTACTCCAGCTGCAGCCTGACCAGTGTTTTATACAGTTCAAGCATAACCTCCTACTCTTGTATTCTATGCCTCGACTTATAAAGGCAAGCATTCCATATGCCTTCTTAAGCACCTTATCTACCTGGCCTGCTACCTTCAGGGATCTGTGGACCTGCACTCCAAGGTTCCTTTGTTCCTCTGCACTTTTCAGTGTTGTACTATTTAATGTGTATTCCCTTGCCTTGTTACACCTCCCCAGATGCATTTCCTCACAATTATCTGGATTGAGTTCCATTTGTCACTGTTCTGCCCACCTGACCAGTACATTGATATCTTCCTGCAGACCACAGCTTCTACATTATCAACCAAACAGCCGATTTTAGTATCATCTGCAAACTTCTTAATCATACCCCCAACATTTAAGTCCATGTCATTGATACATGCCACAAAAAGCAAGGGACCCAGCACTGAACCCTGCAGAACCCCACTGGATACAGCCTTCCAGTTACAAAAACACCCATCAACCATTACCCTTTGCTTCCTGCCTCCGAGCCAATTTGGATCCAATTTGCTATTTTGCCCTGGATCCCATGGGCTATTACTTTCGGGACCAGTCTGCCATGTGGGACCTTATTTAAAAGCTTTGTTAAAATCCATATGCACTACATCATATGCACAGCCCCCATCAACCTTCCTGGTTACCTCCTCGAAAAATTCAATCAAATTAGTCAGACATGACCTTCCCTTAACAAATCCATGCTGTCTGTCCTTGATTAATCCATGTCTTTCCAAATGAAGATTTATCTTAGCCCTCAGGAATTTTTCCAATAATTTTCCCACCACCGAGGTTAGGCTGACTGGCCTGTAATTACGTGGTCTATCCCTTTCTCCCTTTTTAAACAAAGGTACAACATTAGCAGTCCCCCAGTCCTCTGGCACCGCACCTGTAGCCAGAGAGGATTGGAAAATGATGGTCAGAGCCTCTGCTATTTCCTCTTTTGCTTCTCTTAACAGCCTGGAATACGTTTATCCGGGCCTGGGGACTTAAATACTTTCAAAGCTGCTAATACTTCCGTACTGTTTGCTTTCAGTTTTCCGAGATCGGCTGATTATCGTAACTTCAAATGCAGATAATGGCAGGGAGTTGGGAGCGGAAAGTTGAATGCAAATGAAATTTAAAGGGATGGCAAAATTAAAGGGGAGTGTCACAACAGGGTGACAATAAATCTTAAAGCCATGGAAGTGTGTGAGAAGGATTTTCAGCTGATGAGCAGTCTAAGCTGAAGGGACCAAATACTAAGAAGTGAAAGACAAAAATGAAGGAAAAGAAAACCACTGGTTCAGGCATGAGTCTGTTGGTATGTGATGGAGCTCGAGGCCATACCCTCCCTGAGCTCATCTCATCCATACCTCCTACTCTCTTCAACTCATTGCCACTAAGCTGCTGACCCCCCCAGCTTCCCAGCTTGGCCCCCCATGCTAGCTGACATTGTATATGGTTCCCTCTCCTCAGGTACTATTCCCCTCACTTACGCTACTCCCCCTTCAAAGAAAATAACCCTGCCCTTGCAAATTACTGCTCCATTTCCAATCTTCCTTTGCTCTCCAACGTCCTTGAAGATATTGCTGCTTCCCAGATCCATGCTCCTGTGACAGCACTGAAACAGCCCTAACCAAAGAGGACTGCGTACAGTTTTGGTCTCTGTATTTAAGGAAGGATATACTTGCATTGGAGGCTGTTCAAAGAAGGTTCACTAGGTTGATTCCAGAGATGAGGGGGTTGACTTATGAGGAGAGGTTGAGTAGGTTGGGCCTATATATATTGGGGTTCAGAAGAATGAGAGGTGATCTTATCGAAACATATAAGATAGTGAGGGGGCTCGACAAGGTGTATGCAGAGAGGATATTTCCACTCATAGGGAAAACTAAAATTAGGGGACATAGTCTCAGAATAAGGGGCCGCCCATTTAAACTGAGATGAGGAGGAATTTCTTCTCAGAGGGTTGTAAATCTATGGAATTCTCTGCCCCAAAGAGCTGTGGAGGCTGGGTCATTGAATATATTTAAGGCGGAGATAGACAGATTTTTGAGCGATAAGGGAGTAAAGGGTTATGGGGAGCAGGCAGGGAAGTGGAGCTGAGTCCATGATCAGATCAGCCATGATCTTATTAAATGGCGGAGCAGGCTCGAGGGGCCAGGTGGCCTACTCCTGCTCCTATTTCTTATGTTCTTAAAGTCACAAATGGCATTTTCTGTGACTGTGACCACGGTGCGCTATCCCTCCTTCCACTCCTCGACCTCTCGGCAGCCTTTGATACAGTCAACCACATCATTCTCCTCCAATGTCTCTCCTCCAATGTCTCTCCTTTGTTGTCCTGCTCACTTGGTTCCGATTGTAGTCAAAGCATCTCCAGCAATGGCTTTTCTTCCCACCCCCATACCATTAGCTCTGTACTCCTCAAAGGATCGATCCTTAGTTCGATCTTCTTCCTCATCTATATGCTGTTCTTTGGAACATCATCTACAGACATGCATGGGGTCAAATTTCACATGTATGAAGATGACGTCCAGCTTTACCTCACCGCCACCTTTCCTGACTTCTATTGTGCTGTCAGACTGCTCCAGTTAAATATTGAGAAGACTGAAGCCATTGTCTTTGGCCTCTGCTCGAACCTCTGTACCCTTGCCACCAAGTCTGTTATATATGCAGACTATAGATATACAATCTGTGTAGTCACTGTATAGTTGCTTAAGATGGAGACTTGTTACCTGATGTACTATCAATAAGGTTTACACTGTGTATACACTATGTTGGCACCACTAGAGGGTGCAACTGGTGGAGACCGGGGTTTCCTGCCCCTGTGGCAGAGGCTGTCCACCAGAGGGCACTGGTGGGAGACCTGAGGGTCACCTGCATAGGTGTGCAGGGCCCAGTATAAAAGGCTGCCCACCATGCTTGTGCCTCACTCTGGAATTACGAAAAGAGGACCAAGGTCACGACAGTTTGAGTACAACACATTGCCTCGTGGAGTCATTCATAAATGCATTACAGACTTAACAAAGTCCATCCCCTCCCCCGACTGCTCACAACCTCTGCATTCTATTTGATCCTGGGCCAAGCTTCCAAACCTACATCTCCTCCCTCACAAAGACTGCCTACTTCCATCTCGGCAACCTGACCCGACACTGCCCCTCCCTTAGCTCACCTTCTGCTGAAACACTTATCCATGGTTGGTGCTGGTTCCAGCCGCTCTCCTTCTCGCGCCCTCCTCACTCCCTCGAGTGGCTCTCGTCTGGAGGAAACAATAACAATGAGGGGAAAAACAGAGCGAAAGAGGGAGACCCCCAAATAGATGCCATCCAGAAAAGACAAAGTGCTCCACAGACAGAACCCAGTCTGATCTCAGCCTCGGAGACATGATGGCTTTCCCTGAGTACCAGTCCTCATGCCCACACCATCAGATAACCTAAGCCCTCAAGGGTTAACACCAAGATCTTGGTGAGAAAAAAAAAAGCAGCCACAATCTTCAATACAAGAGACGTATAAAGAACACTGCAAGTTATCTCTCTGGCACTACCTGCAGGAGGGCCAGCGAGAAATGCACACATACATATTTGCTACAAAACGGGCATTGTTATTAAAATGATAAATAAATATATTTCCTGAGGTAGTTTCGATCAGAAAGTATCTGCTTCCTATCAGACCTCGGCAGGGAGAATGAATCTGGATTGCATTAATCTCCTGCGAGCTGTGCTCATTTCCTTTCCCTCGGCCGTGCCAAGTCCTGAAGGAGCAGACCACTGCTACTAATTAAAACAAACCCCTGCCTTTCAGAGCGTAACACAAGGGACCCGTGCTCTTGGCTGCCTGTGAGTGAGGTGAATAGCCCCAGAAATACACCGACCGTAACTCTGCTGATTGAGTTGCTGCGTTGCAAAATTCACTTGCAGCTTCAATCTCCTCGCAGCGGGCTACTTGGGAGCAAAGAAACTTCTAAGTATCACGAAGATAAACATAATGTGCAAGAAATGGGAGAGAAAGCTCCTGTAATAATTAGTGGTTCACCTGAGAGCATGATAATGAGATGTGGGAGTACAGGTGTATAATTTGAACCGTTTTTCACTTTGATATTATTATTACCTTATTTCATAAAGATTCTTGCTTATTAGTTCCATCTCCTCCTCTCTCCTTTGCTGGAGAGCAGGTGATCTGTCAACTGCCATCAGATCTCTGCGACGGCACTAATTGCTGTGGAAGGGGAATGGGAATTAGCCACACCGATTAGCTGCTTTTACGCTGGGTTAAGTGGCGTTGGTTCCTGATGGCAAGTCTTGCACAGCTGGTGGCAACCGCTAAATAAGCGTAGATAGAATGTACCGCACAGAGACAGAGCGTGCAGCCCACCTGGTCCATGCTGGCCTTACTGCTCCACACGAGTCTCCTTCCACCCGACGACTTCTAACCCCGTCAGTATATCTTTCTATTCCTTTCTCCCTCGTGTACTTATCCAGCTTCCCATTAAATGCATCCATGCTGATCGCCTCAACCATTCCCTGTGGTAGCGGTGTTTTGTTTTTGAAACCAGGTTTACCCAGCTTGATTTGGGGTTGTCGACTGTGTAATGTATGTAATAATAATAACTAACTTTTATTATTATATGGCGCCTTTAACGTAGTAAAGCATCCCAAGGCGCTTCACAGCAGTGTTACAGACAAACAGATAAATTTGACACCGAGCCACAGAAGAAATTAAGGCAGATGATCAAAAGCTTGTTTAAAGAGGTAGATTTTAACGAGCATCTTAAAGGAGGAAAGAGAGGTAGAGAGGCATTAGAGGTTTAGGGAGGGAGTTCCAGAGCTTCAGGCCCAGGCAACAGAAGGCACGGCCACCGACGGTTGAGCAGTTATAATCAGGGATGTTCATGAGGCCAAAATTTGAGGAGCGCAGACATCTCGTGGGATTGTGAGGATGAAAAAGATGAGAGAGATAGGGAGGGGCAAGTCCATGGAGTGAGTTGTAATCATGGATGAGAATTTTGAAATCGAGGCATTGTTTAACTGGGAGCCAATGTAGGTCAGCGACCACAGGATTGATGGGTAGCTTGACTTGGTGCGAGTTAGTACGCGGGCTGCTGAGTTTTGGATGACTTCAAGTTTACGTAGTGTGGACTGTAGAAGGCCGGCCAGGAGTGAGTTGGAGTAGTCAAGTCTATTTGCTTCATAGGTTCTTTGCTTAAGAATTCATAGCAACACATTGCCATTAAGAACTAATTGGTTTATTAACAAAGGTTTAACAATCACACTACACATTACCAGTTCATCCATCATCATCATCAACATCATAGGCAGTCCCTCAGAATCGAGGAAGACTTGCTTCCACTCTTAAAATGAGTCCTTAGGTGGCTGAACAGTCCAATATGAGAACCACAGTCCCTGTCACAGGTGGGACAGATAGTCGTTGAGGGAAGGGGTGGGTGGGACTGGTTTGCCGCACGCTCTTTCCGCTGCCTGCGCTTGATTTCTGCATGCTCTCGGCGATGAGACTCGAGGTGCTCAGCGCCCTCCCGGATGCACTTCCTCCACTTAGGGCAGTCTTTGGCCAGGGACTCCCAGGTGTTGGTGGGGACGTTGCACTTGATCAGGGAGACTTTGAAGGTGTCCTTGTAACGTTTCCTCTGCCCATCTTTGGCTCGCTTGCTGTGAAAGGCTTCAGAGTAGAGTAGAGTAGAGTAGAGTAGAGTAGAGTAGAGTAGAGTAGACTCGACTCGACTCGACTCGACTAGACTCGACTAGACTAGACTAGACTCGACTCGACTCGACTCGACTCGACTCACAACCACAGGCCTCATCATGGATCCCCTAAACCCAACTGACGGGGGTTTTATTGAGTCTTGAGAGCCACTCACAATGCAACAGCTCTACAACTATTTTAATAAAACTATAAAGCCGAGTGCCCTCTTATTAAAGGGGTACTAGAATCGATAAATTAACAAATAAAACTTTGTGAACTTTAAACGGTCAAATTAAAATTTTGTTGCCAGGGGTGATGATGCATTCCAGCCCTTCCGGTGCCCACCTCGCGCAGAAGGCCGCGAGCATACCGGTGGACACCGCGTGCTCCATCTCCAGGGTAATGCTGGCATGAACGTAGCCGCGGAAGAGATGCAGGCAGTCGGGCTGAACGACCGCCCGCTGCCTGGACCGGTTAATGTCCACCTTGGCCAGGCCCAGGAGCAGTCCTACGAGGAGACTGTCCGACCTGCCCGCTCCCCTCTGCACCGGGTGCCCAAAAGATCCGGAACGTGGGACTGAAGTGTTATGTATGTAACTATGTAATACTTGCCACCAGAGGGCGCGACTGTTGGGAGTCCTAATGGTCACCTGCACACGCGTGCAGGGTCAGTATAAAAGGTTGGCTGCCATGTTGTTTAGGCACTCTGGAGTTGTAATAAAGAAGACTAAGGTAACACTAAGTTTAGCTCACAGTACTCAGCCTCGTGGAGTTCTTCTATACCTAACATGAAGTGCAGCCAAAAATCGAAGAGCAGCCCCTTCAAATAATGGAAGAGGGGCTGCAACCTCACACAGTACATGCAAAATGGAACACGGACTCTGCAACAGCTCTACAAACCTGTGAGCATGTTCACTGGTGCATACATTACAGTCGGCAAGCTGCCAGGAACCAGCTGCACCAGCGCAGATCTCTTGCGATATGAAAGCAGCTCCTGCGCCCCGGTCAGGTCAGGCACTCCCAGGGCGGGTGCAGCATCTTTTAGATGAAGAATCAAGCCCCTCTGCTCGATCCCACCAAAGGGAGGGAAAGATTTCCTCTGCCGCCACGTGTAACAACATTTTGAACCTCTTTTTAAATCCATTCTCTAGAAACACAGAGCTTCGCGTTCCAATTGCGCAGCAGAGAACATCTTCTCCAGGTGCTTGACCTCTAACCTAAGACGGGTGCTTCCGGCTGCGCTGATGTGGCATTTCTATTTGTACACCAGCCATCCTTACAAGGAGCCATTTTAACCTAGCTTGGGCAGTTAAAATCACCCTGGGGACTTAACTGCTGGAGTCCCATGCTTTCCTTGCAGTCTTTGAGTTTAACCTGCCCTTCAGAGCAAGTGGGAAGGCCACTCCTCAGAAACCAACGGGGTCCTTCTTTAAATAGGCAGAAGGGCTCCGATGGTGTCATCAGGACCCGACTGCAATTTTAACCCTGGGCCTGAGCGGGAAGCTGGTGTGGCTTTTCCAATCGGTCAGTCCGGCGGGAAGAGGAGCCAGTGGCAGAAGAGGCTCAACGAGGTCGTCTTTTCGCACTTTTTTTTCACTTCCTCTGTAGGGCTAGGAAGAGCTGGCGTGCTCCCCAGGGCCTCACAAGAAAAGCCTCCACTGCTCCAGGCCCCTCTCCTTCAACCGCAAGGCCCTCCCGCAACTTACCTGAGTGCTGGGGACCGCTCCGTCAGTCCCTAATGGCAACCGCCCAAACATTGCGCTATTCCCCCTCTCTCTTTCCCCCCCCCCCCTCCCCCCACAAAACCCGGCTGAAACTGACCGGGGGCAAGCACATGAGGACCAGGAGATAAAATCACCGAGGCCTCACGCCGCCTGCGTCAGGACGGTTCACCACCAGCCTCCGCCTGCCCAATTCCCGCCCCGCGTTAAAATCGGGGCCTTGTGTCTCTGAATGAGCCTAACCAATTCACAGCAAGCATTGCAACAATTGCAACATTTCCCACATTACAACATAGTGAAACGTCCCATGGAGCTTCACAGGAGAATTATGAGATACATGGATTAGTGACTGCACTCCAAAAGTACTTAAGAACATAAGAAATAGGAGCAGGAGTGGGCCATTTGGCCCCTTGAGCCTGCTCCGCCATTCAATAAGATCTTGGCTGATCTGATCATGGACTCAGCTCCACTTCTCTGCCCGCTCCCCATAACCTTTTACTCCCTTATCGCTCAAAAATCTGGCTATCTCTGCCTTAAATATATTCAATGACCAGCCTCCACAGCTCTCTGGGACAGAGAATTCCACAGATTTACAACCCTCTGAGAGAAGAAATTTCTTCTCATCTCAGTTTTAAATGAGCAGCTACTTATTCTAAGACATTAGGCCCAAGTTTCCCCAGGAGTTGCTCCTTTTATTTTTGGAGCAACTTGATTTTTCTGGACTATCTTTTTAATTGCAATTCTGGCCAGTGTAAGTGAGTTAGTTAAGTTTTTATTTAGTTCAGTTTTTTTTTCAAAAGGGGGTGTTCCCAGCCACTTACCCCTGTTTTAGGCATTTGACCAGCAAATAGTTGCTCCAAACTAACTTAGGCCAGCGTATGTTGCCACTTCTGTCCGCACAGAAAAACCTTACCTAGAGTTCAGGAATCGGTGCAAGTAACTACATTTAAAGCACCACCAAGCATGAAACAAAGCACAAAAAGTAATAAGCAATTAATTAACAAATAAAATAGAAGGAACCCTGCACCTAAAGCACTAAAATCAATGAGTAAATAACAAATAAAAAATAGAAGTCCTACCTTAGGGCCGTCGATGAGGGAGCCCATTCGGCCAGGGCTAGAGACACTGTGCTTTGGTCCCCTCCCACACAGCCTGCAGGGCGTACTCAGAGATTCGGCCTGCCAGGAGCTACTGCACATGTGCGCAGACTCTAGCGCGCATGTGCAGAGGTCCCGGCATTGTTTTCAGCACCAGGACCTGGCTCCGCCCCCAATCCATTGGACCACACTGCGCCACGACCGAGGAGAGGCCGGGGAGTGGCCAGAATACCGATGTCTTTTTTCAGTACGCTTGGAGGCGGACAAAAACGGCGCACCTCAGGTGAGGGCGCCAGAAAAACAGGTTAGGGAAACTCTAGCCCTATGTCCCTAGTTTTAGTTTCCTCATGAGTGGAAATATCCTCTCTGCATCTACCTTGTCGAGAGCCCCCGCTCACCTCTCATGCTTCTGAACTCCAATGTGTATAGGCCCAACCTAGCCTCATAAGTCAACCCCCCTCTTCTCCGGAATCAACCTCGTGAACCTTCACTGAACAGCCTCCAATGCAAATATATCCTCACTTAAATATGCAGACCAAAACTGTACGCAGTACTTCATTGGCTGCAAAACGCTTTCAGACGTCCAGTGGTCGTGAAAGGCGCTATACAAATGCAGCGTTTTTTTCTTTTCAAACAGCACCATAGGGTAAAAATTCGGATACGCCCACTCCTAGCACATGCCAGAAGTGCCTATTGCAGCATTGTGCTCTCTCAGTGCTGGGAGTGCGCCATTTTGCAACTTGCACACCGGGTGTGAGCCAGGAGCGGGCGCGTCAGACATTCCTCAATCATGGGTAGTTTTGTCCTGTGGACTCACATCCACTGTGAACTCAGGTTGAAATTGAGCTGATTCACTCGCCTGGGCTCCTTACACAGAGAGAGCGAGAGGGAATGTTCACGCAATCAGTCTCTGCTCAGCTTCCAGAGGCGTAAAATTCAAACCAAGTGACTAATGTTTAGAAACGTACGATGGTTGTGTTCCTGCTGCTGGCCCCATCAGAAACTATTATCTGTCATCAGAACTGACAGCAGTCTGAGTCTATATCCATTCCCTGTATCCGAACGTTAATTGGAGAGTAAACTGGGGCAAATAGAACTCGTCTGCGCGTGATCCCGGATAAAGTTTCCAGTTGCCGGGAGCCAACTCAGGAAATGCCCAAATACAAAACTTGTGGACATTTTTAAAAGGGGGAAAAATTTTAATATACCAGAGATGGGAAGAACATGAATTTCAATAGTTATTCATTACAGCTCCTGGCTGGATTATTGTAAGACTCTCAATCTGTTCCCCAACACAAGCTGGTCAGATTCTGTCAGCTAACGTTATTCGATCCCCAAGGCCTCACTTTCAAGGTTGAGGGAGTGACCCTTAGTGTTGCCCCGAACCATACGATGCAGGACGATTTAACAAGGCTAATTTAAAAAGCTTCCCCAGCACTGGTTCAATAAAATCAAGGGTAATAAGAAGGTCTAATTCATTTGAGTATTTTTTTTTTTAAATAATCAAATTTGGTATGATGAGGGTAATATTGCAATTACTCCCAGGAATTCATCATCCAATACACGTAGGCCCCTATTTTGCCCAGGATTGGGCAGAGATTTTTCTGGTGTAGATGGACATTTCAAAGTTTACCCAATGTTTGGTCGCTGGCGCCGTCTAACAGCGGCAGAATTTTTAGTGCCACATATTCTGACACTCATCATCATCATTATAGGCAGCCCCTCGAAATCGAGGAAAACTTGCTTCCACTCTAAAAATTAGTTCTTAGGTGACTGTACAGTCCAATGCGGGAATTACAGTCTCTGTCACAGGTGGGACAGACAGTGGTTGGAGGAAAGGGTGGGTGGGGAGTCTGGTTTGCCGCACGCTCCTTCCGCTGCCTGCGCTTGGTTTCCGCATGCTCTCGGCGATGAGACTCGAGGTGCTCAGTGCCCTCCCAGATGCTCTTCCTCCACTTAGGGCGGTCTTTGGCCAAGGGGCTCCCAGGTGTCAGTGGGGATGTTGCATTTTTATCAAGGAGGCTTTGAGGGTGTCCTTGAAACGTTTCCTCTGCCCACCTGGGGCTCGCTTGCCGTGCAGGAGTTCCGAGTAAAGCACTTGCTTTGGGAGTCTTGTGTCAGGCATGCGGACAATGTGGCACTGGTGCACTGTAAAAAGCTGTTTACGCGCTGTTTCAGGCCATTAAGGCCACTTTCCCCAACACCGTTTTTTTTTAAACCGTGCACAGACACATTGAAAACCATTTTTAAAAAAACATACCTACACTTAAAGAAATCGATGCTGGCCCGCCCCTATCCCTGGCCGAAGGGCCACCCTGTTATTTTCTAGCAAATAACTGCAGTTTAAAGTTAATTCAACTGAAATAAAACTTACTTTTAAGGCTTTTGGTTCAGAAAACTGTAAGCAAGATAAACACAAATCTTTCCACCTTAGTACATGTATTAAAAGAACATGGCGATAATTGTGGCCTCAAATCAGGATTTCTTGCACGGGTTACAACTCAAAGTACTCGATTCCAAAAAGGATGAACTTTCCCACTCGCCTTTTCCATCGAAGCTTCAACTGGATAAAAAGTGCAAAAGAAACTCCAAGGAATGAAGCGTAGCCTTCCTCTGACAAGCGGCAGGCAAATTAACCACAGCAAGATGAGGCGTCCTCCAGCAAACACCCAAGGCAGCCTTTTCCTACACTTCTACGCAGCTGACTTGACCCGCTGCTATCCCTGGCCGATGGTCCTCCACAGGAGAATTATTTTTTTCCTGCGCATGCGCAAGCACATGCGCACTGAGTGGTTATTTTTTTTTACGCGCATGCGCAGTACATTTTAGGTGAACACTGGTAGCTTCGCCCCCCCTCCCCCCGCCCCCCCCCCGAGATAGACTCGGGTAGTGCGGCGCTACATTTAGGTTTCGTTTCGGGGAGACTAGCAGGTTTTTTTTCAGCGCTGAAGGTGGCAAGAAAAACGTGTGTACAGGTAAGTGGACACCAGATTTCTTCATTGGGTAAAATAGGGGCCCTAGAAATTTAACTTCTTCATAACAGAACCTAGAAAAGAATCACCAGTAATTCCCCACGTTGCTGTGCTGTGATTCCTGACGAGAATGATTGCTCCATTTAAGGTTCTAAGAAGTTAAATTGAGAGAACTGTAATCATCTACATGTGTTTCCAGGTAAAATATTGAGTGACCAGGAGGTTTTTAAAAATGTATTCATGGGATGAGGGCATCGCTGGCATTTATTGCCCATCCCTAAGGGAGAACCAGTGAATGTGGTGTATTTGGACTTTCAAAAGGCTTTTGACAAGGTCCCACACAAGAGATTAGTGTGCAAAATTAAAGCACATGGTATTGGGGGTAATGTATTGACGTGGATAGAGAACTGGTTGGCAGATAGGAAGCAGAGAGTAGAGATAAATGGGCCCTTCTCAGAATGGCAGGCAGTGACTAGTGGGGTGCCACAGGGCTCAGTGCTGGGACCCCAGCTATCTACAATATACATCAATGATTTAGATGAAGGAATTAAGTGTAATATCTCCAAATTTGCAGATGACACTAAGCTGGGTGGCGGTGTGAGCTGTGAGGAGGATGCTAAGAGGCTGCAGGGTGACAATTTAAAACCAAGTTGAGAAGGAATTTCTTCTCCCAGAGGGTTGTGAATCTGTGGAATTCTCTGCCCAAGGAAGCAGTTGAGGCTAGCTCATTGAATGTATTCAAATCACAGATAGATAGATTTTTAACCAATAAGGGAATTAAGGGTTATGGGGAGCGGGCGGGTAAGTGGAGCTGAGTCCACGGCCAGATCAGCCATGATTTTGTTGAATGGCGGAGCAGGCTTGAGGGGCTAGATGGCCTACTCCTGTTCCTAATTCTTATGTTCTTATGTTTCTGTGCCGTAAATATTTCGTAATACACTGTAATAATTTTCCACCTGTTAATCTCCTGACGTGCTCTATGGAAAGTTTACCCTAAAATACATATTTGGGATTGACATTGACGGAAAAGGTACACAGGAAAGAACAAATTAGAGACAGCCACAAAGCGGAGGAAGACATATATGGGGAACAGTTTGCCTCTGCACACTATTTGCAGTGAAACTGTAAACGGCAGTAGAGTCTAACTTCGCAGTCAATTAATTCGAAGTACCGGATCACTCAATTCTCTGCACATTTCTTTTTACAGTTGCCATTTTAATGACCTGTCAGGGCTACGGGGAAAAGGGCAGAGAAATGGGATTAATGCATGGCTCTACCAAAGAGCCGGCAGAGGCACGATGGGCCGAATGGCCCCCTTCCGCGCTGTATGATTCTATGATTTCGAATCACAGAATAATTTGAAATGTTGGTACGTGCAATAAAGGGACTCTGAATTATCAGAAGCAGACTGTCTTCGGAAGGAGCTTACACTTTAATTACAAATAATAAAACAGAGGCTATCTTGCCCGTTGAAGGTTGTGGATAGAGGGGGAAGTTGTGATGGCGCTCAACAAAACTAGAAAAGGACTGGCCCCAAGTGAGATGAAGACAAAACAGAAAGCCTTGTATTTATATAGCGGCTTTCACGACCACCGGATGTCTCCAAGTGCTTTACAGCCAATG
The DNA here is from genome assembly GCF_044704955.1 of Pristiophorus japonicus. NCBI lineage: Eukaryota > Metazoa > Chordata > Chondrichthyes > Pristiophoridae > Pristiophorus > Pristiophorus japonicus. Next base: position 19,327,709 of record NC_091992.1, read on the forward strand.
AAATACTTTTGGAGTTTAGTCACTGCTGTAATGAATGGATATATCTTCAGCCCTTGCTCATGACACACACACAGTCACTGGTTACAATATCCTATTTGTCTCCATTTTTGCCCTGAACAGGAAGTTAAGGTTGTTGAACATATTGACCTTTACTTCCAGTGCTACTGGCCAGAGAACAGAGTCTCGTTGAGACCTCCTCTGATTTACACTGGAAGGGGAGGGATCGAGGCTGCAGCCTCTGCTCGCCATCCTGCTGATAATCCGCGTCTCATCCGCTTGGCTTTTATCACCAAGTTGAATATGTTTCCTGACACCCAGTGTCACACAGTGAAGGTCGCTCAGGAAGCCGAGCAGTAAAATAAACAAATTGTCTTCGGCGACAAACAAGTCAGTGCAGACTACCTGAATTTAGTTTTGTCTCACAGTTACCCTGCTTCCTCCGGCGAAAGCCTTTAAGGAGCGAATCCCCTTTGCATCTTTTAAAACAAACACCACAGCATCTTGCTGTTGACTATTAGGAAGCTGAATCCGTGACATGTTTGGGAGGGGGGGGGGGTGGCGGGCTGGCGATTGGTCACCAAACACATTCGTATTTGCTAAATACATTCAAGATGGGCAATTATTTTTTTAACCTGCTGGTGTATAATTCAGAGGGAAAAAAACAGAAACGATTTATGTAACCATATTCAAATGTGATTGATCAAAGCAATAACAACATTGCTGTTTTGTGATGGATGATCTATAAATAAGAGAAGAGCTTTTTCCCTTCTGCCTTTCCTGAAGGCAGGTTCTCACGCTGCAGTAATAGCTCCAAAGATGCCACAAAACGCAGCAGAGCCAGGCTTGATCCTGACCTGACCTAACCTCCACACACCTGCACTTCCAGCAGGGGCTGCTAGATGGCGGTCAGGAGCAGGAGCCCCGGAACAATATCCTCTTTCCTGAGCAAAGGGGTGCTGAGGCCAACTGTTGCGGCCTTACTGCCGCCCTGAGTGAGATCGGTTAACTCGGCTCACACCAGGGATCCAAGCCGGGGCCTTTCCTTGTCGCTATGGCTCAGCTATTCTGTTCCTTAACCAGCTGAGCCGTAGGTGGATTTTGGGAACATTAAATGCCCCCCAAATTCTCCCTTTTTCTGGCGAGGCACACATGTGAATGTAATCAGACCCGTTGGAATAGACCTTGACTTTGTGTGATAGTGTAAAACGGGTGATAGCGAGTCGGTGTTGTTTGTGGGACCCTTCTGTGCCCAAATTGGTTGCTGTGTTTGCCTGCATAGTGACAATGACTACTTTCCCAATATAACTCATTGGCTGTGAAGTGCTATGGGATGTCCTGAGCACACGCTAAGGTGCTATATAATTGCAAGTCTTTCTTGAAGAAAATGGAGCTTAAATTTAACATTGTTTCTCCCATTTTATGGGCATAAAACCCGACCCCGTTGACCTTCGCTGAGTTACAGTTCAATGGACTCTGGTTGCCCTCCAGTACTTCGCACAATGGTTCATTCTTCATGTATGAGCACAGGCAGTGAGTGTTGACAGGTTAATTGACTGTAGGAAGGGACATCATTGCTGAGTTTGATCTTGCACTCACACACTTACTGTGAGGATCACTGGCGTGTGGTCACCAAATGATACAGCATGAAAATAGGCCAGTTGGCTCATCAAGCATATGCCAGTGTTTTCTCCACTTGAACAGTCTAGTCTAATCTCGCTCTCGTGGGGTAGTAGAAACCTGGAATTCTCTGCCCCAAATGGCTGTGGATGTTGGGACAATTGGATCTTCCATGATTGAGATTGATAGATTTTTGCTAGATAAGGGTATGGAGGGATATGGAGTTAAGGCGGGCAAATGGAGTTGAGGTACAGGCCAGTCATGATCTAATTGAATGGCAGAGCAGGCTCGAGGGGCTGAATGGCCTCCTTCTGTTCTCTTGCTGCAGAGTCACTGGATTTTCCTGCACATTTCCTGCCCTTGCCTGATCTCCACAAACCTGCACTTCCATCAGGGGCTGCTAGATGGCAGTCATTTGCGTCAGGATCATATTTTCATCAGGAGCAGGAACTCTGCCTAATTTTAATCTCCTCAACCTGGGCCTTTGAGCCCAATTGCAATGCCCACAACTGAGGGCAGAGAACTCAATCCAGACCTTCTTGCCCTGTGATCATTTTTGCTTCGAAATTTTACAATAGGTCCGCTCATAAGCTATTGCAACTTTGAGGAAAGTAAAGATGGAAAACTACAGAAAATTCTGAACTCTCGCCTCCTGGGATTTGGCAACAATATTAGTGAGATCATAATCCCGCTTTCAAATTAACATTTTAATTTTAGTAGTTGGTAAAATCTTTGAAAACATGCCATGCAAAAACTTTCCAAAACTTTCCATGTAATCCATATTTGCAAAAGCTCTATTTAGATGCTAATTGTATGATCCAGTTTGATGGTAACATATTTAGAATTTAATTGCATATTGCAAGCTCCCTTCAGAGAGCAATATAAGATCCCAATCAGGCACTGGATAATGTAGGCAATCTTCACATGAGACAGATGTTGGTAGCATCAATGATTTCTTGTGCATGGCCTGTTCTGTTTCTTGGCCCAGAAATCCCTGTTTCTTCTTCCCGCGGGCGTTTGACTAAAAGCAAGAGAAAAGACGCCCGCACTTACCTTTTGGTCGAATGCCCACCAGAGATCCCGGACTCGAGGCCTCCTTTTCTTGCACAATGGAGCGCGTTGACATTGGCACGTCTGCAGGAGTCATGTGGGCCTGGACAGCCTATCACGGGTAAGTATTTTCTCATTCATAGTAATAGGAGTTTCGTTAATCCGAAACTGCTATTACTATGAATGAGAAACATCCCCAAACACGACATAAAACATTAAAAAAAACACCTCACATAAATACACTATAGAAATTAAAGTTGATAAAAATGTTTTTTAGAGAAGAAAAGATTTGCTAATTTTTTTTAAAAGTTTTAATTATGGTTAAAAATAAATGTAACATATTGGGCAGGGTTTTTAAAAATATGTTTTGTTATTTAATTTAATTATATTTTTCTATGTTTTAAACTCCTAAGCCTGTAAAAGTAGGCTATGTGCCTGCTTTTATCAGGAGCAAGAGTTTTGAAGACATTTGCTGGGCAAGATATGGGTAAATCCCGCAATCTTGCCCTGGAAAATGTCCTCGCTCTCGAGATACAGAGGATCTGTTGAGCCAGAAACCTGACAGTTCGGAAAAGCCGGTTTTCAGCACATGTGCATTGCACGCTGAAAACCAGCTTTTGCGATGCCTTCCCGGATCCGTAGAAACTTCGTACGGAACCGGAGAGGCCAGGGTTTCTGGGCCATTATAAAAAACCTTTGACAGTTAGGCTTCGTTGGTCTGTCACCTCAGAATAAGAAGGTTGTGGGTTCACTCCAGGACTTGAACAGAAAGACGTATGCTTCTGTCCTTCAACGGCAACAACCTGCATTTATATAGCACCTTTAATATACAAAATGTCCCAAGGATCTTCACAGGAGCGCTATCAATGGACATCGAGCCAAAGAAGGGTGACAAAAGGCACACACACACTCCATCACCATTAACAGGAAAACCAACCTTGTTTCAATGGAGAGTATAGAAAGGTGAGCCCGGACCAGCATTAAGCATTCCTTAGAATGAGGTACCGGTTGAGTGTCTGAAATCCGGAGCTCCAAAATTCGGAATGTTCTGGAATCCGGACACCGGGCCGATCCGTGGTGGGGTCATCTGGAAACCGGAAAATGTTCCGAAATCCGGACTCCCCCCGCCTGGGCGTCCCGACCTCACTCCAGCTCTACCTCGCTCCAGCCCTTGGCAGCCCGACTTCACCTCGGCCCCGGCTCCCCCCTTCTCCCCCCGGCCCCGGCTCCCCCTTCTCCCCCCCAGCACCCGCTCTCCCCCCAGCACCCGCTCCCCCCTTCTCCCCCCGGCCCCGGCTCCCCCTTCTCCCCCCCAGCACCCGCTCCCCCCTTCTCCCCCCGGCCCCGGCTCCCCCTTCTCCCCCCAGCACCCGCTCCCCCCTTCTCCCCCCGGCCCCGGCTCCCCCTTCTCCCCCCAGCACCCGCTCCCCCCCTTCTCCCCCCAGCACCCGCTCCCCCCTTCTCCCCCCAGCACCCGCTCCCCCCCTTCTCCCCCCAGCACCCGCTCCCCCCTTCTCCCCCCCAGCACCCGCTCCTCCCTTCTCCCCCCAGCACCCGCTCCCCCCTTCTCCCCCCCAGCACCCGCTCCTCCCTTCTCCCCCCAGCACCCGCTCCCCCCTTCTCCCCCCCAGCACCCGCTCCCCCCCCCCAGCACCCGCTCCCCCCTTCTCCCCCCAGCACCCGCTCCCCCCTTCTCCCCCCAGCACCCGCTCCTCCCTTCTCCCCCCAGCACCCGCTCCCCCCTTCTCCCCCCAGCACCCGCTCCTCCCCTTCTCCCCCCAGCACCCGCTCCCCCCTTCTCCCACCAGCACACGCCCCCCCTTCTCCCCCCAGCACCCGCTCCCCACTTCTCCCCCTGGCCCCGGCTCTCCCCTTCTCCCCCCAGCACCCGCTCCCCCCCTTCTCCCCCCAGCACACGCTCCCCTCTTCTCCCCCCAGCACCCGCTCACCCCTTCTCCCCCCAGCACCCGCTCCCCACTTCTCCCCCTGGCCCCGGCTCTCCCCTTCTCCCCCCCAGCACCCGTTCCCCCCCTTCTCCCCCCAGCACACGCTCCCCTCTTCTCCCCCCAGCACACGCTCCCCCCTTCTCCCCCCAGCACTCACTCCCCCCCTTCTCCCCCCAGCACCCACTCCCCCCCTTCTCCCCCCAGCACCCGCTCCCCACTTCTCCCCCCAGCCCCGGCTCTCCCCTTCTCCCCCCAGCACCCGCTCCCCCCCTTCTCCCCCCAGCACCCGCTCCCCCCCTTCTCCCCCCAGCACCCGCTCCCCCCCTTCTCCCCCCAGCACACGCTCCCCCCTTCTCCCCCCAGGCCCCGGCTCCCCCCTTCTCCCCCCAGCACACGCTCCCCCCCTCTCCCCCCAGCCCCGGCTCCCCCCCTCTCCCCAGCCCCAGCTCCCCCCCTTCTCCCCCCTCTTCCCCTTACCTCGGCTGCCCGACCCCACCGACCTCGACCCAGGCCAAGACGTTCCAAAATCCGGAAATACCGGAATCCGGAACGGCCTTGGTCCCGAGGTTTCCGGATTTCGGACGCTCAACCTGTAATAGCTAAGTAAAGCTATTCACAGGGCAGCCTGTATACTACAGCAAATGCAGTAGGCTCCACGCATCCTAGCCTTGTTCCAGAACATTGACACCAGAGCTGAATGCCAGTGGAGAAGTGAGAGTAGTTGCCCTCAGCATCAAGGTGGCATTTGATGGGGTCTGGAACCAAGGAGCCCGAGCAAAACTGAGAGCAATGTGTGTCAAAGGGAAAAGCTTCCCATGGCTGGATGCATACCTCAAAGGAAGATTGGCATAATTGTTGGAGGCCAATCATCATAGCCCCAGGACCTTCCCTTTGTCATAACAACAACAACAACAACATGTATTTATATAGTGCCTTTAATGTGGTGAAACGTCCCCAGGTGCTTCACAGGAGTATTATGAGACAAAAAAAATGGACACCAAGCCGCATAAGTAGAAATTAGAAAGAGAGGTAGAGAGGCGGAGAGGCTTAGGCAGCAAGTTCCAGAGCTTGGGGCCCAGGCAACAGAAGGCACGGCCACCAATGGTTGAGCGATTATAATCAGGAATGCTCAAGAGAGCAGAATTAGAGGAGCGCAGACATCTCGGGAGCTTGTGGGGCTGGAGGAGATTACAGAGATAGGGAGGAGCGAGGCCATGGAGGGATTTGAAAATAAGGATGAGAATTTTGGCATTGAGGCGTTGCGTAACCGGAAGCCAATGTAGGTCAGTGAGCACAGGGGTGATGGGTGTGCGGGTCTTGGTGTGAGTTAAGGTGGTGCTGTTCATTAGCGATTACACAATAATCAGTTTCATTCACAACTCCCGCAATAATGAAGCAGCCATATGCCAGCCAGCAGCAGTATTTGGATAATAGCCAAACTTGGGCTGTCAAGTGGCAGACAACTTTCGCAACACATAAGTGCCGGGTCATGGTAATCCTCAGCAAAAGAAAGTCCAACTATCTGCCCCGACCTTCAATGGTGCCACCATCACCAAGTCCGCCACCATCATAATCGTGGGGAATACCATTGACCAGAAGTTGAATTGGACCAGCCATATCTACACATGGCTGCAAGGGCAGGGTAGATGCTGGGTCTTCTTACTCATCTCCTGACCTCTCAAAGCCTGTACACCATCAGCAAGGTTTAAGTCAGGAGCAATGGAATACTCAGCATCCACTGGGATGGGTGCAGCCAGAGCAACACTCTGGAAGCTTGACATTGCCCAGGACAAAGCAATTCAGTTGTTTGGTACCCATAAGAACATAAGAAATAGGAACAGCGGTTGGCCATACGGTTCCTCGAGCCTGCTCCATCATTCAATAAGATCATGGCTGATCTGATCATGGACTCAGCTCCACTTCCCCACCCACTCCCCATAACCCCTTATCGTTTAAGAAACTGTCTATTTCTGTCTTAAATTTATTCAATGTCCCAGCTTCCACAGCTCTCTGAGGCAATGAATTTACAACCTTCTCAGAGAAGAAATTTCTCCTCATCTCGGTTTTAAATGAACGGCCCCTTATTCTAAGATCGTGCCCTCTAGTTCTAGTCTCCCCCATCAGTGGAAACATCCTCTCTGCATCCACCTTGTCAAGCCCCCTCATAATCTTATACGTTTTGATAAAATCACCTCTCATTCTTCTGAATTCCAATGAGTAGAGGCCCAACCTTCTCAACCTTTCCTCATAAGTCAATCTCTTCATCCCCAGAATCAACCTAATGAACCTTCTCTGAACTGCCTTCAAAGCAAGTATATCCTTTCGTAAGTATGGAAACCAAAACTGCACGCAGTATTCCAGGTGTGGCCTCACTAATACTCAATACATTATATAGCTGTAGTAAGACTTCCCTGCTTTTATACTCCATTCCCTTTGCAATAAAGGCCAAGATACCATTGGCCTTCCTGATCACTTGCTGTACCTACATACTATCCTTTTGTGTTTCATGCACGAGTACCCTCAGGTCCCGTTATACTGTGGCACCTTGCAATCTTTCTCCATTTAAATAATAACTTGCTCTTTGATTGTTTCTGCCCCCTGGACTGACCCCTGTCCACCTGAGGAACAGGAACGGCCCTGATTGAGATTGAATGAAACATCCTGGAAGAGATGGCCCCTCCCTGTCGCCTGGCTGGAGTCGTGTGCAGGCGAGTCCACGAGGGGGCGACAAGGGGGAGGAAGGAAGAGACACTCTTCCCTGAGCTCGTGGTGGGGAAGGGTACCACGTGGGAGGAGAACCACGTGAATTAGGAAGGAGGTGGTGTGGGGGGGGGGGAGGGGGGCTGGGGTAGCTCAGAGAAGGAGGGACTCTCCCAAAAGGGGAGGGATGGGCAATGGGAACCTAGAAATAGGGGCTGTTTGGAAATCGTGGAAGGCTGGTTTTGAGCAAAGGTTGTCCACTTTGCACTAGAGAAGGTCCAGAGGAGATTTACGAGGATGTTGCATGGACTGGAGAATTTTAGCGATGAGGAAAGATTGGATAGGCTGGGGTTGTTTTCTTTGGAACAGAGGAAGCTGAGGGGAGACCTTATTGAGGTGTATACAATTATGAGGGGCCTAGATAAAGTGGATAGGAAGGACCTATTTCCCTTAGCAGAGGGGTCAACAACCAGGGGGCATAGATTTAAAGTAATTGGGGGGAGGTTTAGAGGGAATTTGAGGGGAAATGTTGTCACCCAGAGGGTGGTGGGGGTCTGGAACTCACTGCCTGAAAAGGTGGTAGAGGCAGAAACCCCCACCATATTAATGCCTGGATGTGCACCTGAAGTGCCATAACCTACAGGGGTATGGACCAAGAGCTGGAAAGTGGGATTAGGCTGGATAGCTCTTTGTCGGTCAGCGCAGACACGATGGGCCAAATGGCCTCCTTCCATTCTGTAAATTTCTATGAAAGTGCATGACCTCACACTTTCCAACATTATACTCCCTCTGCCAAATTTTTGCCCACTCACTTAGCTTGTCTACATCCTTTTGCAGATGTTTTGTGTCCCCCTCACACATTGTTTTTCCTCCCATCTTTGTATCGTCAGCAAACTTGGCTACGTTACACTCAGTCCCTTCTTCCAAGTTGTTAATATAGATTAGTTGTAGTCCCAGCACTGATCCCTGTGGCACCTCACCAGTTACTGGTTGCTAACCAGAGAATGAACCATTTGCCAATACCCCTGCCATTGGATTCAATATCCATTCCATCCAGCTCCTTCTCAAGGTAACAAGGGGTGGGCAAGAAATGCCAACCTTGCCAGTGATGTCCACATCTCAAGAACAAATAAAAAGAATTCAAGTTAGTTGTCACGTCTCCTATGACCTTTCTTAATGATACTCTACTTAAAAACTTAACAAGAAAAATTCATGAATCTTTAAACTATTTCTTAATTGACTGAACAACTAGAAAGTAAGAGTGTCTATTACAAAGATCATTAATCTACAGATATGTGGCGCTCAAGGATGAGCCAATAAATTCCATTATTTTGGGAGTTGAAACCCAGCAGTAGCGACTGACTCAAGGATACAATCTCACTCTTTAAACAGGATCGTGAAGTGAGAATGATTTTGTTTCCCTACATGATGATGAGATTTGTGCCACCCATGTGTTGTTTTTCCTTTTGTTGTTTGCCATCTGCTGCTATCCTTTCTGGTTTAATAAACTGAAAACTGTAAAGTCGTTAATGCGTTTCTTGATGGAGTTGGTCGTTACTCGGTGCACATTTATCTTCATTAGTGCCATTTTGGGAGGGAAATTGGGAAGCTGTGAAACGGGCTGCCATCTGTCCACTGTAATGTCAACTGGAAGTTTCACCACGACTCGAAGTGCAGATTCAGAGAATCGTCCGTAGCTTAGAGTGCGGAGAGATACGCCTCCTTTATATCAAAACAAGCCACTTTTTTGTGGGATTTATGACTGCACTTATCTATAAAGCTCTGAATTGTGTTTATTTCCTGGTCATTTAGTTGCGAATGTTTCATGTGGAGTACATTGCTGTAATGTATGCTCACAGGTTTGTAGAGCTGTTGCATTGTGAGTGGCTTAACCAGTCACGTGATGTTCACAAGACTCAATAAAACTCCAGCCAGTTGGGTCTAGGTCATCCACGATGAGGTATGCAGTTGTGAGCCTAGTGGATGAACTGGTAATGTGTAGTGTGATTGTTAAACCTTTGTTAATAAACCAAATAGTTCTTAATAGCAATGTGTTGCTATGAATTCTAAAGCAAAGAACCCTTGGAGCAAATACATTAGAGTTGCCATCTTGAGGTGAGGTTTTCAGGCAGGTTTAGTTCCTCAGGCAGGCAGGAATGGCCTGTGCTGAGCAGTCTGCATGCACGTATAACAGGATTAACTTTGTGCAAACTGTTGGGGGCAGGGAGGGGGGGGAAGAAAAAACGTTTTGGGTCGCAACAGTCATCTGTGAAATCTTTTAAGAGGCTTGGGCATCACTTGTGTCAATAACAACAACAACTTGTATTTCTATAGCGCCTTTAACGTTGTAAAACATCTAGGCGCTTCTCAGGAGTATTATGTGACAAAAAATTTGACACCAAGCCACATAAGGAGAATTTAGGGCAGGTGACCAAAAGCTTGATTAAAAAGGTAGGTTTTAAAGAGCATCTTGAAGGAGGAAAGAGGGGTAGAGAGATGGAGAGGTTTAGGCAGGGAGTTCCAGAGCTTGGGGCCCAGGCAACAGAAGGCATGGCCACCAAGAGTTGAGCGATTATTATCAGGGATGCTGAAGAGGGCAGATTTAGAGAAGCGCTGACATCTTTTAGGGGGTGGGTGGGGGAGGGGAGGGGCAGTTGTTGCCGATGATTACAGAGATAGGGAGGCGCAAGGCCATGGAGGGATTTGAAAACAAGGATGACAATTTTGAAATCGAGGCATTGCTTAACCAGGAGCCAATGTAGGTCAGCGAGCACAGGGGTGATGGATGAGCGGGACTTGGTGCGAGTTAGGACACAGGCTGCCGAGTTTTGGATCACCTCTAGTTTAAGTAGGGTAGAATGTGGGAGGCCAGCCAGAAGTGCGTTGGAATAGTCAAGTCTAGAGGTAACAAAGGCATGGATGAGGGTTTCAGCAGCGGATGAGCTGAAGCAAAGGTGGAGACGGGTGATGCTACGGAGGTGGAAATAGGTGTGGATATGTGGTTGAAAGCTCATTTCAGGGTCAAATATAACACCAAGTGTGCGAACAGTGTGGTTCAGCCTCAGACCGAAGTTGGGGAGAGGGATGGAGTCAGTGACTAGGGAACGGAGCTTGTGGCGGGGATCAAAAATTCGGTCTTGCCAATATTTAATTGCTGAAAATTTCCGCTTTCCAGAACGGGATGGCGACACAATGATGTCACAGAACATTAATGTTTCTGCTTTGCTTAAGCCACTGGAATGGCAATGGGCATGAGTCCAATTACATCAGAACAAATTGTGGACAATCTTGACTCTGGGAGATAGCGTAATACTGGCAATATCGTATCAGGCGCCCGTTATACATCGTATATCTGAAGTCAATGGAAACGAAAATCGTGAGAGACATGTAACAGGTAGGGTTAGATGAAGTAGGGTGGGAGGAGGCTCATGTCGAACACAAACACCGATATAGGCCAGTTGGGCCAAACTACCTGTTTCTGTGCTGTAAATTCGATGTCATTCTATGTGAAGGATGGCTGATCCGATATTGCTCACTTTACACAATCGGCCAAAGTTAAAAGTATCTCCCTATATCTCTACAATTGCACCCCCCCCCCAACTCCCCAACTCCCCAAGGATAAAGTACCCACGAGAACAGGCCAAGTGCCCCAGCAACTAAAAATGTATTAAATAAAATGGTAGTTTCATTCGGATTGTCTGTTTCATAAACAATGTCCTGTGGTGCCCACAGCTAGATGATGTCATAAGAACATAAGAAATAGTAGCAGAAGTAGGCCATATGGCCAATCGAACCTGCTCCTCCATTCAATAAGACCATGGCTGATCTTCAACCTCAACTCCACTTTCCCACCCTATCCCCATATCCCTTGATTCCCTCAGTGTCCAAAAATCTATCGCTCTCCATCTTGAATATACTCAATGACTCAACAGCCACAGCCCTCTGGGGCAGAGAATTCCAAAGATTCACGACCCTCTGAGTGAAGACATTTCTCCACATCTCAGTCCTTAATCCTGAGACTTTGACCCCTAGTTCTGGACTCTCCAGCCTCTCAGCATCATCACATCAACTCGTATAAAAATTCTGCTGCAAAACACTTAATTCAGAAAGCAATATGCCTTTAAGCTTTTACCCCTTTGGGACATCAATGGGAACCTCTGGTTTCCAAACATTTCTAGGGACACACAAGGGGGAAGGAAATAGAAGGATACACTGAGAGGGTTAGATGAAGCAGGGTGGCGGGGGAGGCTTGTGTGGAGCATAAACGCCGGCATCGACCAGCTGGGTCGAATGGCCTGTTTCTGTGCTATATACTCGATGTAACCAACATCACTAATAACAGATTATATGGTCTTTTTTCTCATTGCTGTCCGTGGGAGCTTGCTGTGCGCAATTTGATTACCGTGTTTCCTATATTACAACAGTGACTACATTTCAAAAATATTTAATTGGCTGTACAGCGCGTTGTAAAAGGCACTATATAAATGCAAGTTCTATCTTTAATATACGAGTATGCATTTTGTAATCTGCACAGCATGTTCAATAGCGAATTGGTTAAATCAGATCATTTTCATGGACCCTAAAGTAAGTACAGTACATTGACTCCTTCCTGCACGTGGACCGATTATGTAGATGGTCTCTGAAGTCCCGCTGACACATGATTGGATTAGTTTCAGTTTGTGCGGAGTTGAAATGAATCCAATTTACCTGCTGTTTCGGTTACTTATGCCTTGAGCCAAAATTTTACGTCAGCCAGTCTCAGAGTCAGAGATTTCTGCAGCGAGTAGTGATGCGACTCCCAATGACAAATGCCTCGATGTCTCCGTTCACTGCGCAGTGCCATGATTGAACTCTGCCATGCAATAAAGCATGTTATGCAATGATGCGATCTCCAGTGACAAGAATGAAGGATTGGTCTTAGGTCACAATCTCCTCGAGCAAATAATTACCCATCATTTGAGCTGGCCACTTTTAGAGAAAGAAGAAAAAGGCAGCAAGGACTTAAGCAAGGCAACGCAACTGACTGTTTTTATTGCTGCATTTTCAGATCTTCTGGTTCATTCCAATTAGACAACTCCACATCTGAACACTTAATGTGCTTGTACTATATTCCTCTGTGCTCTAGTTTTGCAAAGGCGCTCAGTGGAAGATAATACAAGCACCTAGGCTGCATACCTCTGCACATCCTCCCTCAGCATTATGAACCCGATTGGGATTCTGACGGGATTGGACAGGTTAGATGCAGGAAGAATGTTCCCAATGTTGGGGAAGTCCAGAACCAGGGGTCACAGTCTAAGGATAAGGGGTAAGCCATCTAGGACCGAGATGAGGAGAAACTTTTTCACCCAGCGAATTGTGAAGCTGTGGAATTCTCTACCACAGAAAGTTGTTAAGTCCAGTTCGTTGGATATATTCAAAAGGGAGTTAGATATGGCCCTTACGGCTAAAGGGATCAAGGGGTATGGAGAGAAAGCAGGAGTGGGGTACTAAAGTTGCATAATCAGCCATGATCATATTGAATGGTGGTGCAGGCTCGAAGGGCCGAATGGCCTGCTCCTACACCTATTTTCTATGTTTCTATGAGATTGCAAGGAAGGCGCTTGTAATGTATTTACTTCATGGGTTCTTTGCTTAAGACTTCATGGCAATACATTGCTATTAAGAACTAATTGGTTTATTAGCAAAGGTTTAACACTCGCACTACACATTACCAGTTCATCCACCAGGCTCACAATCACTTGCCTCATCACAGATCCCCCGAACCCAACTGGCTGTGGTTTTATTGAGTCTTGTGAACATCACATGACTGGTTAAGCCACTCACAAGTCAACAGCTCTACAAACCTGTGAGCATCCTCGCAGGTGCATTCATTACAGCGCTGCTCATCAGGAATGCAAGATTCTGAGGAGAGAAAATGTCAGGAAGGAAAAACGGCTGTTCGGCTCCCACCATGTCCAAGCGGGCGGGCGGGTGAAGGCCGAGACGGGTGGCGAACCGGCCTGATCTCGGTAGCGTGAGGCGGCGGCAGACTTCAGCTCTCGGGTCACCATCTGCATAATACACCCAGTCAGATTCCCGGCTGAAACCGGTGGGAAAGGGCAGCTGGCGGGCGGGTAGGAGGTCACCGCCAGGGACTGAAGGAACGCTTCCCCCGGCACTCCGGCTAGTGGCCAGGAGGGAGTTTGAGCGGACCTTGTCATTTGTGGCAAGGCTTGAAGCTTTGGGCAGGGGAGGCCTGAACTTGCCTTGCTGGGGCTCGGAGTTTAAAATACTTTGCCTTTTGGAACTTTTCCGGCCTCGAATCATCTTCTCTCTAGGTTGGCCTGATGGCAAAGCCACAGCGGCCTCCTCACGCAGGCCTCTGATTAAAATAGCACTCGGGCCTCGATGACATCGTCAGAGCCCAATCTGCATGTTTAAAGAAGGACCCCGCTAATTTCTGTCGGGTGGCCATCCCGCCTGCTCAGAATAGCAGGTTAAAATCAGAACCTCCGGGAACAGAGCCGGACCTGAGCGGGGTAAGTCCCACGGTGATTTTAACTGCTCCTCCGCCCGGTGTCCACAGAGCAGACAGGATTAAAATCATCCCTTCAGTGTCTGTATTTCCCAGCTGATTGAGCAGGCATGCCTCTGCTGTCAGAGATATGTGTCAGGAAAAGCAAGAATATAACTTTATTTTCGTTCTTTGTGGTATTGGCAAACCTTTGACACGGCACTGTGAAGGTCTTATTTATCTCCTTTCAGCCTCCGTATTATAGCTTGTATTTGTCTCTCTGCAGCTCAGTCAGAAATCTGTCAGTTTTGCTTTCTGAACAGTTCATTGTGTGGGAGTTTAAATGGACTCCGCTTCCAACATCCAGATGATTGAGTTTGCAGACAATCGGATCGTTCATTTTTCAAACTTTTGTTCAATGAAACTTTCAAGAAGTCAAGCACACAGGCTGCACCTTCTCTTAAACTAACATTCCATCAGAGATTCTTTACAACATTGAAACAGTCATAATTCTTTAGGCTTTTTCATAAGACATCACAAGCAGTGGAGATACTGGGTGTTCAATAGAAAATATCTGCAGAAATTGGTTGAAGGTTCAAAGCTGATGTAACTCCTTTTCATATTGTCAATTTTGAGTTCATTTTATGCATTCACATGCATTTGGGCAATATAAGGGTTTGGGTTTTAACTAACAATGGGATATAGGATGTTGAAAAACATTATTGGGATTGAATTCTAGAGATTTTCAAAGCGGATGACACAGAGAGAAAAGAAAGTGTAAAGTCCTTACTCTACAGCATGAAACCACACGAGGCACATTCCAGGGACAAGGCCACTCAGTGACCTTAACTATTACAGCACTCCAGAAGGGATGACCCTGCGTGGGACCTCCCTTTATATACCTGAGTGATCAGGTAAGGAGTGTCTCCCACAAGTTCACCCCCTGTGGTCAAGGTGTGCATCTGTGTTGAGTATATACAGTAAAACAGTGGTGTTACATTGTAGTTACAAACATGACATCACCTTCCCCCCCCCCCCCCCCTCCCCCCAAAGTCTTATAGGAATCATGGGTTTAGTCTTTCAGGTGGTCTGTGCTCCCTCGTGGAGCGCCGCAGTTGGGGCTCTGGTTGTTGGACACTGACGTGGGTGTCTGTCTGTGGTGATTCCGGCCTGTCCGGGCTGACCTCAGGGACTGTGCATTCCTCTGATTGCTTTTGTTGCACGTTCACTGGCAGTAGTGTGAGCTCCATCTCATGGTCTTCTTCAGGTTCCCCCATGTCATTGCTGAACCTTTTTTTTACTTGGTCCAGATGCTTACGGCATATATGGCCATTGTTGAGTTTTACCATAATGACCCTATTCCCCTCTTTGTCAATTACGGTACCCTCGAGCCATTTGGGCCCCATGGCGTGATTGAGGACGAATACAGGATAATTTATTTCCATACATCTCCCTCTCGAATTACGGTCATGGTACTCGTTTTGTGCCTTACGCTTGCCCTCAACAATGTCGGTCAGGACTGGGTGGATGAGGGACAACTGAGTTTTGAGTGTCCGTTTCATGAGTAGCTCTGCGGGCGGGACCCCCGTGAGCGAGTGTGGGCGGGACCTATAGGACAGTAGGAGGCGCGATAGGCGGCATTGTAGGGAGGGTGCTTGAATCCTGAGCATCCCTTGCTTAACGATTTGGACTGCACGTTCCGCCTGGCCATTGGAGGCCGGCTTGAACGGCGCAGTCCTGACGTGGTTGATGCCATTGCCCGACATAAACTCCCGAATTCATAGCTCGTGAAACACGGGCCATTATCACTAACCAGGATGTCCGGCAAGCCATGGGTTGTGAAGATCGCATGTAGGCTTTCCACGGTGGTGGATGACGTGCATGAAATCAGGATGATGCACTCGATCCATTTCGAGTACGCATCTACAACGATAAGGAACATCTTCCCCATGAATGGGCCCACATAGTCAACATGAATGCGTGACCATGGCTTGGTGGGCCAGGGCCACGGGCTGAGCGGGGCCTCCCTGGGGGCATTGCCCAGCTGGGCACATGTCGTGCACCTGCGAACACAGTGTTCCAGGTCTGAGTCAATTCCGGGCCACCAAACGTGTGACCGGGCAATGGCCTTCATCAGCACAATGCCTGGGTGCTCGCTGTGGAGTTCCCTGATGAATACCTCCCTGCCCTTCTGGGGCAAGACTACCCGGCAGTCAGCTTGGATGGAGAGCTCATCCATCCGTCTGTGGAACGGTCTGACCTTCTCAGGGCATGCTCCTTGTGCGGGCGCCCAATCCCCAGTCAGGACACATTTCTTAATCAGGGATTGGAGGGGATCCCTGTTTGTCCAGATTTTGATCTGGCGGGCTGTGATAGGGGAGCCTGCACTGTCGAAGGCATCGACAGCCATGACCATCTCAGCGCTTTGTTCAGCTGCCCTCTCAGTGGTGGCCAGTGGAAGCATGCTGAGCGCGTCAGTGCAATTTTCAGTGCCGGGCCGGTGCCGGATGGAGTAGCCATGAGCAGCCAGCGTGAGAGCCCATCGCTGTATGCGAGCTGATGCGTTGGCATTGACAGCCTTGCTGTCCGACAACAGGGATATGAGTGGCTTATGGTCCGTCTCTAATTCAAAATTCCTACCAAAGAGGTACTGATGCATTTTCTTTACACCATAGACATATGCAAGCGCTTCCTTCTCAACCATCCCATAGCCCCGTTCTGCTTGAGAGAGCGACCTGGAGGCATAAGCCACAGGTTGTAGCTGACCCTCAGCATTACCCTGCTGCAGCATGCACCCAACCCCATAGGACGATGCATCACATGTCAGAACTAAACTTTTGCAAGGGTCGTACAGGGTCAACAGCTTGTTTGAACAAAGTAGGTTTCACGCCCGATCAAAAGCCCGTTCCTGACAGTCACCCCAAAACCAATCGCAACCCTTATGCAGGAGCACGTGTAGCGGCTCCAACAACGTGCTCAAGTTCGGCAGAAAGTTCCCGAAATAGTTCAACAGTCCCAGGAATGAACGCAGCTCCGATGTGTTGCAGGGCCTGGGTGCTCGTCGAATCGCCTCTATTTTGGATTCGGTGGGCCGAATCTCATCTGCAGCAACCCTCCTGCCCAGAAACTCAACCTCAGGAGCTAAGAACACACATTTAGACTTCTTGAGTCGCAGGCTTACCCGGTCCAGTCGGCGCAGCACCTCCTCCAGGTTGTGGAGATGTTCCTTGGTTTCGCGACCCGTGATGAGGATGTCGTCCTGGAATATGATCGTTCCAGGGATGGATTTAAGCAGGCTTTCCATGTTGCTTTGAAGAATCGCGGACGCTGATCGAATGCCTAATGGACACCTGTTATACGCAAACAGTCCCTTGTGCGTGGTGATGGTGGTCAGTAGTTTAGATTCGTCGGCCAGTTCCTGGGTCATATAGGCTGAAGTGAGGTCCAACTTGGTGAACAGCTTGCTGCCTGCCAGCGTGGCGAAGAGGTCCTCCGCTCTTGGGAGCGGATATTGGTCTTGTAAGGACACCCGATTGATGGTGGCATTGTAGTCGCCACAGATCCTGACAGAGCCATCCGCTTTAAGAACGGGGATGATGGGGCTCGTCCAGTCTCTGAATTCAACAGGCGAGACGATGCCCTCTTGCAATAGCCGGTCCAATTCGCTCTCAATTTTCTCCCGCATCACATACGGCACCGCTCTGGCTTTGTGGTGCACTGGCCTGGCGTCCGGGGTGATGTGTATCACTACTTCAGTGCCTTTGAAAGTCCCGGCGCCCAGTTGTAAAAGTGACTTGAATTGTCGTAGGACTTGTGAGCACGAACTTCGCTCCACCGAGGACATCGCGTGAACATCCCCCCATTTCCAGTTCATCTCGGCTAACCAGCTCCTCCCCAACAGTGTGGGACCATTGCGCGGGACAGTCCAGAGCGGCAGCCGGTTCACTAAGCCATTGTGTGTGACAGCCAACATTGCACTGCCTAGCACCGGAATGATTTCTTTGGTGCAAGTCCTTAATTGTGTCTCGATACGATCTAATTTGGGTCTACTGGCTTTGAGTGGCCATAGCTTCTTGAATTGTTGAACACCCATGGGTGACTGGCTGTCCCCCGTGTCCAGCTCCATGCGTACTGGGATACCGTTCAATAAAACCCTCATCATCATTGGTGGCATTTTGGTGTATGAACTGTGAATATTCGCCACATGGACCCGCTGAACCTCTGTGTCCATCGATTTGCCCCAAAAGTCATCCTGCCTCACACAACCCTCTTCTGGTCCATCTGCCTCATATATCAGTCTGGTTGCAAGCTTTCTGCACATACGAGCTAAATGGCTATTGAGGTTGAAGTTTCTGCATACAAACTGTTGGAATCTGCAAGTTCTGGCTGAGTGTTTTCCCCCACACCTCCAGCACGAGTTAAAGTTTCCATTGTTAGGGACAAAAGGGCTGTGGCCAGGAATTCCGTGCTGACTGTCCCTGTGACTGCTCTTAAGTACACTATTAGTAGGTGTCAATGGCCCCATCCCGGGCCGCATTGTCCACTGTGATGGCATTAACGTCCGTTCAGCCTGCCATTGTCTCTGTTGAGGCCCTACTCTGGGGTTTATTACTGCCTGATGAATGTCGGACTGCCCCTGCCTGCCCGCGGGGCTCTGAGTAGCATTGAGGACATTGACTCCCTGATCCATCGCTGCATTGGAGGCAGAATTGCGAGCGTAAATCACTTTTGTCTCTTCCTCCCCCGCCATGAAAGTCTGAGCCAACAATGCTGCCGCTTCCAAGGTCAAGTCCTTGGTCTCAATTAACTTGCGAAAAATTCCCACATGACCTATACCCTCAATAAAGAAGTCCCTTAGCATCTCCCCCCTGCAGGCATCTGTGAACTTACAGAGGCTGGCCAAGTGTCTGAGGTCTGCTACAAAGTCCAGTATGCTATGTCCTTCACAGCGTCAGTGGGTGTAGAATCTGTGTCGAGCCATGTGTATGCTGCTCGCCGGCTTGAGGTGCTCCCCAATCAACTTGCTAAGCTCTTCAAAGGTTTTGTCCGACGGCTTTTCAGGTGCCAGCAAGTCCTTCATGAACGCATAAGTCTTTGACCTGCAGCTGGTCAAAAGATGAGCCCAACGCTTGTCGGCTGCTGCATCCCCCAGCCAGTCTTTCATGACAAAGCTCTGCTGAAGCCTCTCAACAAAATCGTCCCAGTCTTCCCCAACACAGTACCATTCATCTGTGCTACCGGTGGCCATTCTCGTGGGTGGTGAATTCCCGTTTCTCGTCGCCAATGTAAAGTCCTTACTCTACAGCATGAAACCACACGAGGCACATTCCAGGGACAAGGCCACTCAGTGACAACTCTTTATTACAGCACTCCAGAAGTGATGACCCTGCGTGGGACCTCCCTTTATATACCTGAGTGATCAGGTAAGGAGTGTCTCCCACAAGTTCACCCCCTGTGGTCAAGGTGTGCATCTGTGTTGGGTGTGTACAGTAATACAGTGGTGTTACATTGTAGTTACAAACATGACAGAAAGTATATGAGTTTAAGGTTTTCCTATTTAAACTTTAGACATTAGGGCTGATTTTAACTCCCATGGTAAAAGAATTAAGTTCAATTTTTAAAAGAAAATGAAGTTAAGATACATTATGTATCTCCCAGATTTAAAAAAAAGTCCTTATAGTTTTAAATTATGACACTTGAGGTACAAGGATCAGTTGGAATTGACTCTAGGTTTGACTCTAATCACTTTGGAGGTCATTTTGAACTTTGTTGGAGGTCAGAAACTGGCAGTAGCAGATTGGTTGACTGTCATACAGTCCGACTTTACCGAATGTAAGAGAGGATGAAGGATGGGATTGTCGAGTAAATTAGAAAAATATATTGAAGGAATCTTATTGATTTTATTGCAAATTGCTGCTATAGGTTTCAACAGAAATGGGGACATACATTTGTACAGTGACTTTTATTAGAATCCTGTTCCTCAGAAACAGCTCAAATGTATCACGTAAAATGAATTACTCTGAAGTGGAATTGAGATTGTAATATAAATTATGAATGTACTTGGAGAAGGCACCTTTGTTCATTCTATCCGTTGTCTATATTGGTTGCGTGCTTTAAACCTGTTTCTGAAATCTTTAGATACCCATCACCCCCTGTGCTCGCTGACCTACATTGGCTCCCGGTTAAGCAACGCCTCAATTTCAAAATTCTCATTCTTGTTTTCAAATCCCTCCATGGCCTCGCCCCTCCCTATCTCTGTAATCTCCTCCAGCCCCACAACCCCGCCTGAGATGTCTGCGCTCCTCTAATTCTGCCCTCTTGAGCATCCCTGATTTTAATCGCTCCACCATTGGTGGCCGTGACTTCAGCTGCCTAAGCCCATAGCTCTGGAACTCCCTCCCTAAATCTCTCCGTCTCTCTTTCCTCCTTTAAGACGCTCCTTAAAACCTACCTCTTTCATCAAGCTTTTGGTCACCTGCCCTAATTTCGCCTTATGTGGCTCGGTGTCAATTTGTTTGTGTTACAACACTCCTGTGAAGCGCCTTGGGATGTTTCACTATGCTAAAGGCGCTATATAAATATACGTTGTTGTTGTTGTTATATTGGGGAGAATTCAAAATGGTTCTGGTTTCTTCACGGTTGCTCCAGATGCAGACTTTGAGTGAAGAGGTTGTGTTGATTCTTTTCCTTTTTATTTCTTCACATGGAATGTGTGGTCGGTGGCAAGCTTGCATTCATTGGCAATTCCGAGTTATTCCACAAAGGTGATGGCTCGCTTGACCACTTCATTAAGAGTCGACCAGATAGTGTGGACCAGGTCATCATAGGCAGTCCCTCGAAGCGAGGATGACTTGCTTCCACGCCAAAAAGGGATGAATTCACAGGTGTTTCAATGAAGGACCTAATATTCCAGATCCCGAACTACATCCTGAAGGGTGGAAGATGTCTGTGCGTGGATTTTTTTAACGTGTGGTGACCGTTGCACACCAGCCACCACACGGGCTTGACAGAGCTAGGTCTTGGTACAGTGGCAAGGGTTAACCAAGACAATTGGAGACCAGCTCTGCTGCACGGATCTAGTGCACACTGATAACGCAGTGTCAGACCAGGTAGGGGTGGGCTGGTTCCCTTCTCTAAAAGCCATGAGTGAACCATTTGGGTTTTTATGCTTCTCTGTCAGCCTTCACGGTCACTATGTTCGGTGCTAATCCACAGTTAGCAACTTTATTGAATTCAGTTTCAGTATTATCCGAAAGTTTTGGGCTGCTTATGTGATTGTCGCAGAATGTACCGCACAACAACACAATGATGTGCTCGAGAACACTGCTTTGCATTGTGGAGCGTGCAGTCTGAAACCCAAGCTGATGTGTGGTTATATTACAGACACAGGCTTCCATACCTGGAACCAAACCAGCGCATTGCACTGATCGCATTTGTTCCAGTCTTGGCAAAACGAGGTTACACCTAAGTGTTATATTGCACTTTTCGAAATACATTTGGAAGAACTTCAGACCATTCCAATGCAGTATAACTAGGTTATTGAGGTTAGTGTTCTGAACGGAGGCCTCAACGTTCATTTGATATGGTGGGTACATTTATTTCAATGCAGTCTGTCTCTCTCTGTCTCTGTCTCTACAGAGTCTTTAGTGTCAGCTGTGGCTCAGTGGGTAGCACACTCGCCTGAGTCAGAAGGTTGTGGGTTCAAATCCCACTCCAGGAATTTGAATACGTAAATCTAGACTGACACTCCGAGGGAGTGCTGTACTGTTGGAGGTGCTGTCTTTCGGATGAGATATTAAACCAAGGTCCCGTCTGCTCTCTCAGTTGGATGTAAAAGATCCCATGGCACTATTTCAAAGAAGTGCAGGGGAATTATTCCTGGTATCCAATATTTATCCTTCAACATCACTAAAACAGATTATCTTATCATTATCACATTTCTGTTTGTGGGAGCTTGCTGTGCAAATTCCCACATTACAACAGTGACGACCCTCCAAAAATACTTAATTGGCTGTAAAACGCTTTGAGATGTCCGGTGGTTGTGAAATGTGCTATATAACTGCAAGCCTCCCTTCCTTTCTCTCTTGAGTCACTATCTCTGTCTCTCTCTCGAGCTCTCTCTTTTTCCATGCTGATGTCCATTTGTTAACTCTCCATTTAGATGCTCCATAAACTCCCAGGACTCCCTTCCTCAACGATGAACATCGGACATCAGTGTGAGGCCCTGGGTGATTTTGAAGCCATGGGAGCAGGTCAAACCTGCCCTTTTTTGATACAGATTGAATCTCCCTTATCCAGGACTCCCTTATCCGGAACCACCCCTCATCCAGAACCACCCCTCATCCAGAACCATTCCCAGCCACCGGGTGGTGCACGCACAGAATTCCGACATGAACAAATTGAAGTCTTTCCTCGCTACTGACTGCCGCAATCGCTGGCCTGACCCCGCGATCCACCGCCCCCCCCCCCCCCCCACCCATGATCTCTCTGCCGCACTCTCTGCTCAGTACCTGTACCATCTAATTTAACATGACCACCCCTCGTCTGGAAAAATCCCTTATCCAGAACAGGCCAGGTCCAGGGGGTTCCAGATATGGGAGGTTCAACCTGTACTGTAAAAGCCTGCAACACCAGACAAAGAGAATCAGTCAAAAACTAGGCCAAAGCCCAGAAAACCAGGCAGGTTTGTATGAAAAAGAAGGACTAGTCTGATTGAAAAATGGACTTTCTAGAAGATAAGTCGATTTTCGGCATAGGATCATGAGTGCGTAACTCCAGGTGATAGTACTCCAATCATCAGGGATCAGGGAGAAATTATTTCAGTTGAGGTCCGGATTTGATTATAGTGTTCCATGCCCATGTGTCTAGGATATTTGAGAGAGAACCAGAGTGTCCATGAAGCATGCCTTTAGGAGAGGGAAAGCAGATATTAGTCATACACTAACAGACAGAATTTGACAGCATTTTCCTTTGAAAAGAGTTTTTCAAATTTCTCTCTTGTGCACTAGAATTACATATCACTATAACGAGAATGAGAATCAAGAGAGTACATACTCATTCAGGAGGTGAGTACTTTTTTAGTACATTTTGTTAATTAATAATAAATTGACCATTTCCCCATAGTCAGTTGATGGATAATGGTATTTTCTTACATGCAAAATGGTGGCAGTGACTTCAAATAGTCGTTCCACAGAGCCACCTAGTGGACATAGGAGGAAAACTGACTGTAACGGATCATCACCCGTTATACGCCAATGTTCCCGCTAAGGTGCGTGCGTGGCCATGCAGGCCGCTCACCGGCTTTTACATTGTAAACACCGCGCATGCGCAGAAATTTAATGGGAATGCGCAATTAAAGAAGCAGGCCGTGCAGATCGAAGCACAGCTTACGGGGAGCATTGTGTATAACCCGCCCAATTTTTCTTTGCGTTGAAGTCAACGGCAAGGAAAAGCCAGCAGGGTGTGTAATGGGCAGCTTATCTGGTCATTATCAGATTGCTGTTTGTGGGAGCTGGCTGTGCCCAAATTGACTACCACGTTACAATGGCAACTACACCTCAAAAGTACTTAATTGGCTGTAATGTGCTTTGGGACGTCCTGAGGTTGTGAAAGGTGCTATATAAATGCAAATCTTTCTTTCTTTGTATTTTTTTTGTTCAGTTTAAGGGCCATGGCTCAGTGGGCAGCACTCTCGCCTCTGAGTCAGAAGGATGTGGGTTTAAGTGTCTCACTCCAGGAACTTGAGCACAAAAATCTCAGCTGGCGCTCCAGTGCAGTGCTGAGGGAGTGCTGCACTGTCAGAGGTGCCGCCTTTCAGATGAGATGTTAAACCGAGGCCCCGTCTGCTCTCTCAGGTGGACGTAAAAGATCCCATGGCACTATTTCGAGGAGCAGGGGAGTTTGCGCAAGTTGGCTGCTGCATTTCCCACATTAGGGGATCTCATAGAAATGTATAAGATTCTGACGGGACTGGACAGGTTAGATGCGGGAAGAATGTTCCCGATGTTGGGGAAGTCCAGAACCAGGGAACATAGTCTTAGGATAAGGGGTAGGCCATTTAGGACTGAGATGAGGAGAAACTTCTTCGCTCAGAGAGTTGTTAACCTGTGGAATTCCCTGCCGCAGAGAGTTGTTGATGCCAGTTCATTGCATATATTCAAGAGGGAGTTAGATATGGCCCTTACGGCTAAGGGGATGAAGGGGTATGGAGAGAAAGCAGGAAAGGGGTACTGAGGGAATGATCAGCCATGATCTTATTGAATGGCGGTGCAGGCTCGAAGGGCCGAATGGCCTACTCCTGCACCTATTTTCTATGTTTCTTTCTATGTTTCTATTTCAACAGTGACTGCACTCCAAAAGTACTTAATTGGCTGTAAAACACTTTGAGACGTCTGGTGGTCATGAAAGGCGCTATATAAATGTAAGTCTTTCTTTTTATGGGAATGTTATGCCGAGCTGTAGCTGTTGCCAAATATCCACAGATCTCTGACTTTGTTAACCTTCCAACTGGCAGGTTCAGTGCGGGAAGAGGCACTTCAGTATTGACCGGAAAAAAACAGCAATGATAGAAGTCTCAATTTATATAATTGTGGAATTCTGATCCGATTTCGATCACATACTGAATTTGGATTGGATGAACCTCAGTATCAAAATATAGATTACGGTATCAGCTGTAAGAACCCACACAGAACAGAAGTAGCTGGTATGCTCTCACTTCAGCGTCCATTGTGATTATAATAGACCCGGGAAATTGATTGACTGATGGAAAATGAAGCTCTACAGTTTGCATTGACCTGATTAAAAAAGAGACTCCCCCACTGAGCTACCACTGATTGCTATGTTAAGGGCCTGGAGCAACAGAGATCAGGAATAATACATAGGATAATTGGCAAGGTTACCAGCCTGTTGCCCACTATTTTTGGAAAGATGTACAGGCAAGACAGACATGAATTAGACTGCAGGATCTCGTTTCAGCATCTTTTGTGAAGGATGATGCCTTGACAGGCCAGCAATCTCTTTGTGCTGGTGAATTCGAGTCCCTAAAAGGATATGAATCAAACATCTAAATCAAGCAAGACATTTGACCTAATTATTTATTCATATTAACAAAAGCTAGGCTTCATTACAAGTCAGCTTTGGCTCAGTGGGTAGCACACTCGCCTCTGCGTCAGAAGGTTGTGGGTTTAAGTCCCACTCCAGAGACTCGAGCATAAAAATCTAGGCTGACACTCCAGTGCAGTGCTGAGGGAGTGCTGCACTGTCGGAGGTGCGACTTTTGGATGAGACGTTAAACCGAGGCCCCGTCTGCTCTCTCAGGTGGACGTGAAAGACTTTCTCTCTTTCCCTTTCTCTTTCTCTCTTTTTCTCGTTCTTTCTCTCCCTGAGGAAAACAGAAGAGATGGAATTACATTTTTAAAGTCAGTTCCTTCCTTACATAGTCACTGGCCAGTCTTTATTATCAAACATGTTGTGTACATAAATAAACAGACTAACTGAAACAGGAGGAGTGTAACTTAACTGCGTCCTTTACAGCAACTCCCAAAATGGTGTCCTAAAACCAGCACGAACCAGAATGTTTACAGCAACTGTGAACAGCTCCCGCAGGCTCCTAATATCCGTCTAGTGTCCTGTAATAAACAGAGTATGAACACAACATATTTCCCCCCTTCTGAAAACACAGACTATGAACAGACAAAGTCCTCGAGATAGCCGGGCCGTGTTTTGACACGCTGAGACCTGCGTGGAGCTTGTGGTGTTTGATCGAGGTTTTCGGTTGGGAAACAGAACGGTGCCTCTGTTCCTGTTGGCCTGTGAGTTGGGATCAGTCTACGAGCGTTCCATCGAGTTCCATCATTGAGCTTGTAGGTGTAAGGGCTGAACTTTCGTCCGATCTGTTTTGGACGCGAAAGTGAAGATGCGAGCTTATGACTATGGTTTGGGCGCTTAACTCTGACCCAATCTCTGTTCTTCAGTTGGGGCTTTTGAGCGCATCGTTTTGTGTCAGTGTACGACTTCACTTTTCGTTGGTGTTCCGAAATCTGGGACGCGAGTGTGGTTATCCTCGCGCTCGGTTTGGCTGGGGGTTTGAGAATGTCCAGCAGCCAGCGAAGCTTCCGCCCAATCATGAGCTCAGCGGGCGTCTTCCCCGTTAGCGAGTGTTTTGTCGAACGGTATGTGCGGAGAATGGTCTGAATCGCTTCGTCGAATGTTCGGTCTGCTGCGAGGTTGGCTTTCAAACCCTCTTTGATGACGCGGTTAAATTGATCCAACACCTGCGTTGCTTTGAGGATTGTACCGAGCAGTAAGGCGATGCTCGATATCATGATGAGTGAGGAAATCAGCGAGCTGGTCGGACACAAACTGTGGTCCATTGTCGGTGATTATGACCTCTGGGAGGCCCCACTTTGTGAACATATGCTGCAGAATAGTGCCGATCGTTGATGAGGTCACTGAACGTGTAGCGATTTCTGGCCATTTGGAATGCAGGTCCTGCACTACAACAAGGAAACGCTGGTGCTGTGGAGCTGCTTCAACTGGACCGAAGATATCCAACTGAAGTTGTTGCCATGGTCTTTGTGGCCATGGAATGGGCTTCATTGGCGCTGGTCAGATGCTTGTGGCCTTTTTGCTCAGACTGCAGGCTTCGCAGTGCGAGACGAACTCCTCGATGTGAGTGTCAATCCCAGGCCACCACACTGAATCGCAACATCGCCGCTTCATGCGGACAATGCCAAGGTGTCCATCATGTGCCAATGAGAGAACGCGCTGTTGAAGCGACTTGGGAATTACTGCTCTATCACCACGAGCTAGGCAGTCATCGTTCCAAACGGAAAACTAATCGTGACGTCTGTGGAAGGTTTTCAGCTCTTCTGGAATTTGCTTAGGCCACTCAGTCTGGAGGAAGTGGCACATGTGCTGGAGTGTAGCATCAGGCTGTGATTCGGTTTTGAGTTTGTCACAGGAGACAAAGTTTCTGACAGACTGAGTGATGATCGACGTGACATATGTGTCATCATGTGTGGACAAGTCAGCACCAGGGTCTGAAGCAGGTGGCGAGTGGCTGAGCATGTCAGCTATGTGGTTGTGACTCCCAGCGATGTACTGTACATCAAAGTTATACTGATGAAGGCGATCTGACCATCGGTTGATTGGTAGTGGTCTGTGCCCAGATCCAGTTGTAGCGAGTAGCGTAGTTAGCGTTTGGTGATCCGTACGGAGGGTAAATTTCCTGCCATAGAGGTAGATGTACCAGCGTTCACATGCATAGATGCAAGCGAGTGCTTCGCGTTCTCCTGCAGAGTATTAATGTTCTGCAGACGAGAGCGTGCGAGAGGCGAAGGCTACTTGGCGTTCCAGGCCGTCACCATTGCGAGAGCACAGCACCCATGGCGCTGCCTGATACATCCGTGGTGACGTACATTGTGGCATTCGGATCAAATTGCGCGATGATAGGAGGGGATGTGATTTTCTCCTAAGGCCTGAGTCTGGGAATCTGTCCATTCCCAAGGGATGTCCTTGCGCAGCAGCTTGTGAAGTGGTTCAGCAATGTACGCGTATTGCGGGACGAACTTCAGATAAAAGTTGCAAGTGCCGAGTAACACTGAAAGTTCTTTGACGTTGGTAGCCTCCTGCATTCAACAGCCTCATGTAATGGCATTTTTAAAGTAAATTCCTTTCTTATTTAGTCACTGGCCAGTTTTTCTTATCGAACATGTTGTGTACATAAATAAACAGACTAACTGAAATAGGAGAAGTGTAACTTAACTGTGTCCTTTGTAGCAACTCCCAAAATGGTGTCCTAAAACCAGCATGAACCAGAATGTTTACAGCAACTGTGAATAGCTCCCGCAGGGTCCTAATGCCCGTCTAGTGTCCTGTAACAAACAAATAGGGTATGAGCACAACAGAACACATGCTGCATCAGTCAATAATGGCCACCATTAACTGGTGATATCCATAGACTAGCTCCAGAAATGGCAGCACCGTCTAGAACTGTCAAACTGTAGAGGAAGCCATCAGCTGGAGTAGGACTTAATGTAAGTCAGATTTACTGGGGAAGGCATGTCGCTTGGCTGCTAAAAATCTCACTGAAATTTTCTCTGAAAACAAACTCCTCACCGGGCAGAAAACAAAACACTGTGGATGCTGGAAATCTGCAGGGCCAGGCCTCGATTCACACTCCCAGTGAGTGAGGCCCCTCGCTGGGAGCACAATCTTGTCAAATTCGAACCACTGATCAGTATAGTCAAGTACAAATACAGAGCATAATGTAGGGATTTGAAAACATTATGCGATTTGGGATACTTTCAGTGAGGTTGTGAAAACAGTGAGACTCAGCCAAAGGGCATACCATTTCAGGGAGCAGCGTGTGCTAGTGCAGGAGAGCGACTGCTGTGAAGAGGGCCACTGTATTGGACGTCACCAAGGTCCAGGTTGCTGATTGGAACGTGGACAGGTACAGCAGGAGCGGCGAGGTCAGGGCGAAGGAGCGGCGAGAGATTGTAGAGGGACGTGATCGGGGCCCAGGAGAGGCGGGCCCACACTGATAAGTGTGCGCACTAGATCCGTGCAACAGAGCTTAGTCTCCAGTCGTCTTGGTTAATCCTTGCCACTGGACCAAGACCTAGCTCTGTCAAGCCCGTGTCGTGGTTGGTGTGCAACGGCCACCCCACGTTAAAATAATCCACGCACAGGCATCTTCCACCCTTTAACATGTAGTTCGGGACTGGGAATATTAGATCCCTCATTGAAAGACTTGTGAACTCATCCCTTTTTGGCGTGGAAGCAGGTCATCCTCGTTACGAGGGACCGCCTATGATGATGATGAGTGAGACTGAGAAGCAGCAGTCCCAGTGCTACTGTGCGCGTAGTGCGGACCAACAATCCAATGGCAGGCGACCATACCATGAGGCACAGAAGCCTGCGCCTTCTCCGAGCACTGAGTGCACCTCAATGGGGCCAGCCAGCACGAAAGGTGCTGGGATTCTTGCACAGACTGTGCGCGGTGCTTATTGAGGCCACGAGAAAAATGTAAGTTAAGAGGCCACCTCAGATGGAGCTCCTGAGCAGTGCCCAGTCGCACAGTGTCGTTCGGTACAGTTGCTGAAGAAGAGGTCCCAAAATAATAAAAATCCCCTGGCCCTAGCCATCTCTGTCACCCCCTGCCTGGTGCCCCCTTACCCCACCCACTGCCCCTGCGCCCTCCATGCCCTGGTTGACGCACACTGGAAAATGATTCCGGCACTCTACAAGCAGGTGGCAGTCCTTGACTGACTGCTGGCAGTCAGAAACTCCAGCCTCTGTCCGATCTGAAGCTCCTGGCGTACCACGAACAACACTTCTGGAGAGCGAGAAAAATATTTATCAGCTGACCTCGCAATTCCTGCACAGGTGCTTGGAGCAGCACTGGCACCAGCAACACTGGCAACCAACAGCACTGGCAACCAACAACACTGGCAACCAACAGCACTGGCAACCAACAGCACTGGCACCAGCAGCACTGGCACCAGCAACACTGGCAACCAACAGCACTGGCACCAGCAACACTGGCAACCAACAGCACTGGCACCAGCAACACTGGCACCAGCAACACTGGCAACCAACAGCACTGGCACCAGCAACACTGGCAACCAGCAGCACTGGCACCAGCAACACTGGAAACCAACAGCACTGGCACCAGCAACACTGGCAACCAACAGCACTAGCACCAGCAACACTGGAAACCAAAAGCACTGGCACCAACAGCACTAGCACCAGCAACACTGGCAACCAACAGCACTGGCACCAGCAACACTGGAAACCAAAAGCACTGGCACCAGCAGCACTAGCACCAGCAACACTGGCAACCAACAGCACTGGCACCAGCAACACTGGAAACCAACAGCACTGGCACCATTAATACTGGCAACCAATGGCACTGGCACCAGCAGCACTGACACCAGCAACACTGGAAACCAGCAGCACTGGCACCAGCAACACTGGCAACCAACAGCACTGGCACCAGCAACACTGGAAACCAAAAGCACTGGCACCAACAGCACTAGCACCAGCAACACTGGCAACCAACAGCACTGGCACCAGCAATACTGGCAACCAACAGCACTGGCACCAGCAACACTGGAAACCAAAAGCACTGGCACCAGCAGCACTAGCACCAGCAACACTGGCAACCAACAGCACTGGCACCAGCAACACTGGAAACCAACAGTACTGGCAACCAACAGCACTGGCACCAGCAATACTGGCAACCAACGGCACTGGCACCAGTAACACTGGAAACCAGCAGCACTGGCACCAGCAACACTGGAAACCAGCAGCACTGGCACCAGCAACACTGGAAACCAGCAGCACTGGCACCAACAGCACGCGCACCAACAGAACCCAACACTGTCAGCCCAACAAGATCTTGTAGCAAAACATTGACTTATTTGTCTCTTTCCGATGCTGATCGAGATGCCATGCATTGACACCATTTTCTGCCTTTCGCTCATATTTCCAGAATTGACAGTATTTTTTTTAAACCTTTCAGCTTAGTATCAGAAAAGTTGCTTCATCACATTGCGGCTGTGACTTTAAAGCAAGACTTTCACCTGCTGAACAATGTTTCCAGCATTAACGTGACGGGATCCCATTCATTTATTGTGTTATGATCAGAAAACCGACGCCGATGTAACTGATACTTTCTGTATAGGATACAGCATACTACTGGATTTGTCTTTCAGTCCCACCATGTTTAAGCAGGACTACCTGAAACTCCAAAAGAAAACTGATCTTCAGCTGTCATTGGTGGATGGGAGTGAGTGAGTTTTGTTCATTTGCTTTAGCTTCAGTTACATAAGAACATAATAAGAACATAAGAAATAGGAGCAGGAGCAGGCCATTTGGCCCCTCGAGCCTGCTCTGCCGATCAATAAGATCGTGGCTGATCTGATCATGGACTCAGCTCCACTTCCCCGTCCGCTGAAAAGTGTTGGGAGGGTAGAAATGCTGATTGACACAGCTCAAACCCAGGGTCTGAACACATTACATTCCTACGTATCCTTCAATAAATGAACCTGCAATACTGTATTTGGTCATGCTGTATTTAATGACTAGTTCATATTTATGCATAAAAGTAGCACACACAGGACTGTAGCAGGAGCATAGGAACAGCAGTAAGCCATCAGTCACTCAAGCCTATTCCACCATTCAATTAGATCATGGCGAATCTGATTCTTAACTCCATTTGCCAGGCTTGGTTCCATATTCCTGAAAATCTAGCGACCTCGGTTTTCAACTGACCCCCAGCCTCAAATGCATTCTGGGGGGAGAGAGTTCCAGATTTCCATTAGCCTGTGTGTGAAGGAGAGCATCCTGATTTCATCCCTGAACGGCCTAGCTCTAATTTTAAGGTTATGCCCCCTCGTTCTGGACTCTCTTCCCCCCCTCCTCCCCCGCCCTCCCCTCCTCCCCCCCTCCCCCCTAGCTTCCCCCACCCTCCCAAGTAAATCGGTTCTCTCTATCCACCTTATCAATTTCTTCAACCATCTTAAAGACCGGAATGAGATCACCCCTTCATCTTCTTTACGCGAGGGAATACAAGCTTAGTCTGTGCAACCTGGCCTCATAATTTAACCCTTTCAGCCCCGGTATCAATCGGGTGACTGTGCTGCGCTCCCGCCAAGGTTAATCTACCCTTTCAGAGATGCGGTGCCCAGAACCAGAGCGGTCCAACCAGAGCTTTATACAACTGTACCAGAACTTCCACCCCTCTGGGTTCCAGGAGTGTTAAGCATTTACATATGAATCTTGTCAATCAGCATTTTTACCCATGGCCATTACTCCCAGGGATATAGAGTCATGGAATCAAAGAGCGACCCAATGCAGGAGGAGGATTCGGCCCATCGTACCTGTGTTCGCTCTTTGGTCGAGCTACCCAGTTAATCCCACTCCCCCGCGCCGGCCCCCCCCCCCACTTTCCTCGGAGCCCGGTATTCTTTTTTCTTTCGAGTATTTATCCAAATCTCTTTTGCAGGTTACTCTTGCGTCTGTTTCCGCCGCCCTGTCAGGCAGCGCGTTCCCAATCGCAACAACTCGCTGCGTAAAAAACTTTCCACATACTTCAAGTGAAACAGCAACTTTATCATCATTTGGTTTTGAAATGTGAATAATGTTCACAAACATTAGTCATACTAATGTGATTTGAACTCCAATTTCAACCTTTATGCTGAAGGTACTTTAAATCGTAATTACAATGGACATAATGCAGGTGGAACCTCCCTTATTCAGAATTCCCTGATTCAGAACCACCCCTCGTCCAGAACCATTCCCGGCCACCGGGTGGCGCATGCGCAGAACTCCGACATGAGTACAACTCTGATGGAGTGTAAAAGCAGGGAAGTCTTACTACAGCTATATAAGGTGGTAAGGCCACAGCTGGAATACTGCGTGCAGTTTTGGTTTCCATATTTACGAAAGGATATACTTACTTTGGAGGCAGTTCAGAGAAGGTTCACTAGGTTGATTCCTGGGATGAGGGGATTGACTTATGAGGAAAGGTTGAGTAGGTTGGGCCTCTACTCATTGGAATTCAACAGAATGAGAGGTGATCTTATCAAAATGTATAAGATTATGAGGGAGCTTGACAAGGTGGATGCAGAGGGGATGTTTCCACTGATGGGGAAGACTAGAACTAGAAGGCACGTTCTTAGAATAAGGGGCCGCCCATTTAAAACAGAGATGAGGAAAAATTTCTTCTCTGAGGGTTGTAAATCTGTGGAATTTGCTGCCTCAGAGATCTGTGGAAGTCGGGACATTTAATTTAAAATTTAAGACAGAAATAGACAGTTTCTTAAACGATATCATCATCATCATCATAGGCAGTCCCTCGGAATCAACGAAGACTTGCTTCCACTCCCAAAGTGAGTTGTCTGGTGGCTAAACAGTTCAATACAAGAGCCACAGACCCTGTCACAGGTGGGACAGTCATTCGTCGAGGGAAGGGGTGGGTGGGGCTGGTTTGCCGCGCGTTCCTTCCTCTGCCTGCGCTTGACCTCTTCACGCTCTTTGCGTTGAGACTCGAAGAGCTCAACGCCCTCCCGGATGCACTTTCTCCACCTCGGGCGGTCTGCGGCCAGGGTCTCCCAGGTGTCAGTGGTGATGTCGCACTTTACCAGGGAGGCTTTGAGGGTGTCCATGTAACGCTTCCGCTGCCCACCTTTGGCTCATTTACCATGAAGGAGCTCCGCATAAAGCATTTGCTTAGGGAGTCTCGTATCTGGCATGTGAACTATATGGCCTGCCCAGCGAAGCTGATCGAGTGTGGTCAGTGCTTCAATACTGGGGATGTAAACGATAAGGTGTTATGGGGAGCTGGCGGGGAAGAGGAGCTGAGTCCATGATCAGATCAGCCATAATCTTATTGAATGGCAGAGCAGGCTCGAGGGACTGTATGGCCTACTCCTGTACCTATTTCTTATGTTCTTATGTTCTTATGAACAAATTGAAGTTCTTCCTCGCTGCCGACTCCCACAATCACTGGCCTGACCCCGCAATCCACCGTTGTTTCCCCCGCCACCCCACCCACCCTGCCGCACTCCCAGCCCCAAGCCAGCCAGCCTCGATATCCCCTTGCTCAGTACCTGTATGATCCAATTTAACGTGAACACCCCTCGTCCGGAAAAATCCCTTATCCAGAACAGGCCAGGTCCTGAGGGTTCTGGGTAAGGGACGTTCAACCTGTACAATATAATAGTTTTAAATTGCACTGATGCATTGCTTGGTGGCCAGTAGAATAAACTTATTTACTTACAAGCTAAAAGTGCCATTTTTGGTTGTCAGCCAGACACATTGGCACTGCCAGGAATACAATCCATGCAGTGATATCGTCAGAGGGAAATACTTCGAGTGTCAGAAGCACTTTACAAGCCAGCGATCAGTGTCAAGCCTAACAGATTTAATTTGGCAAAAGGTTAATCAAAGGAAACATCACATTTCTTGATCATTAATGAGTCCCTGGGGTTGAAATGATGAGATTTACTCTCTAGCAGCTTAAATCTAATTATTTTTGTCTTTATTGTCAACTGTGGCTCTGGGTAGCACTCTCGCCCTGGAGTCAGAAGGTTGTGGGTTCAAGTCCCGCTCCAGGGACTGAAGCACATAAACCTAGGCTGATGCTCCAGTGCAGTGCTGAGGGAGTGCTGCACTGTCGGAGGTGCTGTCTTTTAGCCCCGTCTGCTGTCTCAGGTGGACGTAAAAGATCTCATGGCACTATTTTGAAGAAGAGCAGTGAAGTTATCCCTGGTGTCCTGGCCAATATTTATCCCTCAATCAACAATCCCTCAAAAACATATTATCTGGTCATTATCATTTGTGGGAGCTTGCTGTGTGCAAATTGGCTGCCGCGTTTCCTACATTACGACAGTGACTACACTCCAAAAAAGCTTCATTGGCTGTAAAGCGCTTTGGGACGTCCGGTGGTCGTGAAAGGTGCTATATAAATTCAAGTCTTTCATTTTTTTCCTCAATTATTGAGGATGTGTAACATTGGGGTCTCACAATGGGCAGTGTTCATTTAATCTAAGTGAATATAAGACAATCCATGGATTACTGTTACATTATCAACCCAGAACTACTATTTCTGGCTACCATCGAATCAAAACCTGTCCAATTATCACACAACTATCAACTGATGGTGTGGATGACATCTTTAGTTGTGAAATCTGTAACTAGTTTGATTGCTGCGCAAGTGTTTCTGTGACTGGGGGAGGTTTTGGGCTGGTGTTTTGGGTGGGGAATCCCTATCAGTACATGGCCGGCGAGATAGTCTGTATCCCTGGTGTCTATTGTTCTTTTTCTTCCAACACACTCCCAGGTCATTGGAACCTTTTCTGTTTTGCCAGATTTTCGATGTTTCCCTTCTCTTGTGCTATTCTGCTGGACCCATTTACACATCCTCTGGGCCTCAGATTTATCTTATATTTTTCTCATTAATGCCTTCTTTTATCACACCATTATCACCTTCATCATCATCATCATAGGCAGTCCCTCGAAATCGAGGAAGACTTGCTTCCACTCTAAAAGTGAGTTCTTAGGTGACTGAACAGTCCAATATGGGAATTACAGTCTCTGTCACAGGTAGGACAGACAGTGGTTGAAGGAAAGGGTGGGTGGGGAGTCTGGTTTGCCGCACGCTCCTTCCGTTGCCTGCGCTTGTTTTCTGCATGCTCTCGGCAACGAGACTCGAGGTGCTCAGCGCCCTCCCGGATGCTCTTCCTCCACTTAGGGCGGTCTTGGGCCAGGGACTCCCAGGTTTTGGTGGGGATGTTGCACTTAATGAGGGTGTCCTTGAAACATTTCCTCTGCCCACCTGGGGTCTCACTTGCCGTGGTAGGAGTTCCGAGTAGAGCGTTTGCTTTGGGAGTCTCGTGTCGGGCATGCAGAGGATGTGGCCCGCCCTGCGGAGCTGGTCGAGTGTGGTCAGTGCTTCGATGTTGGCCTGATCGAGAACACTGATGTTGGTGCGTCTGTCCTCCCAGGGGATTTGCAGGATCTTGCGGAGACATCGTTGGTGGTATTTCTCCAGCGATTTGAGTATATGGTCCACGTCTCTGAGCCATACAGGAGGGCGAGTATCACTACAGCCCTACCCCATAAGCTTGGTGCCAGATTTGAGGGCCTGATCTTCGAACACTCTCTTCCTCAGGCGGCCAAAGGCTGCGCTGGCCTTATCCATCGAATCACCATTTTAATTTTGTTGACCCCACCCCCTTTTACCTGGCTCTATTCCTCTTTATAAGACGTCCATCTGTAACATCTGGTTTTGACGAAAGGCCATCCACCTGAGACGTTAATCTTAACTTCCTCTCTCCACTGATGCTACCTGACCTGTTGGGTGTTTCTGTGATTTTCTGTTTTGATTTCAGATTGCCAGTATCCACAGTAGTTTGCTTTTTGATTGCTGCAAATTAAGATTAGTGAGAAATCTGCATGTAAACAGGGATGGTAATGATCTACGTGTGATGGGAATAGTAGTCTCGCTGCTATTTGGACTCGAGGGGAACCGAGGAATATGGGGATTGGATGGGAAAGTGTTGAGCTCGAAGATCAGCCGTGATCTTATTGAATGGCGGAGCAGGTTCGAAGGGCCGTATGGCCTACTCCTGCTCCTAATTCTTATGTTCTTATGGTACTGGTCAAGCAACCTAGAGGTCATGAATTTAAATCCCATCTTGACGAGCTGTGAAATTGTGGAACTTTTAACTTTGGTGGGAGGATAGAACAGGCGCTGTTGGATTGGTCAGCCATTATACATCTCAAATTTGAATGCTCCACCCAATAGATATGGAGCTAGAATTTCCATTGACTTACCGCCCGGTTTCTGGGCGGTATTGGCCATTGTGGGCGATAATCAGGTGAGCGAAAATTTCCTTACCAGAGTTACGCCGGAGGTTTTGAGGTTCCGCTGGGGAGCGACCGCCAGTGTGCACCATCCTGAGATTATCCTGGCGCGATATTTGGCTCAGCGGTGACCCGTAGGTGAGTTTGAGGATCAGCGGAGCTGGGCGGTAGGTGAGTACCTCTTCAAGGGAAAGGTTAGGAATTGTTTTTTTACTAATTATTTTTTAAAATGTGTTGTGGCGATTTCGTTTTAAAGTGTTTTGGGAATGTTTTTTTGATTGTTTTAGTTGATGTTTTTTGAAAAATTATTTTTATTATTTTTCTGGCGTTAGGCCCAACCTGCAGCCTCGGGGTAAATTTTTATTGATTTTTAAAATTTTTTCGCCCACTTTGTTTACGAGCCGCCCAATCGACCCTAAATTGAATTTTTTCCGCCCAGAATAGGGGTGCAAGGCCCATGTTTTTCGCTCGGCGGTTTTTTTTATTTTTTGGGGGCAAGTTTTCGCCGGCGATAATCCTCCCAGTCTTAGCGGTGTTTTGGGCGGCGATCGGGCGCTGGCGGGCTGATGGGAAATTCTAGCCCCACGGTAATTTGTGTGCTGGCACCAGACCATGAAATCTGCTGAATTATTGTAAGAACCCCACTGTTTACTGATGGCCTTCAGGAAATGGAACCTGCCACCCCTAAGCTGGCCTGGCCTCCATATGACACATACACACACACACCCTCACACCCACACCCACTTCTTCTTCTGAGGCAGTCCTCGAGGATGACTTGCTTCCACACTAAGTTCTCAGGTGACTGGTGAGTCCGCTGCAGGACCTACGGTCTCTGTCACAGGTGGGGCAGACGTTGGTCGGAGGGACGGGAGGGTGGGGTGTTTTGGGTTGCCGTGCGCTCCTTCCGCTGTCTACGCTTGGCTTCAGCTTGCTCCCAGCGAAGAGACTCAAGGTGTCCGGCGCCTTCCTGGATGCTTTTCCTGCACTTTGAGCGGTCTTGGGCCGGGGATTCCCAGGTGTCGGTGGGGATGTTGCACTTTTTCAAGGAGGCTTTGAGGGTGTCCTTGAAGCGTTTCCTCTGCCCACCTGGGGCTCGCTTGCTGTGTCGGAGCTCTGAGTAAAGCGCTTGTTATGGGAATTTCATGTCGGGCATGCGGACGACGTGGCCCGCCCAACGGAGCTGATCGAGCGTGGTCAATGCTTCGATGCTGGGGATGTTGGCCTGAGCGTGAACACTGACATTGATGCGCCTATCCTGCCAATGGATTTGCAGGATCTTGCGGAGGCAGCTTTGGTGACCTGCATACATGCACTCACACCCGCACACACCCGCGCGCGCGCCCACCCACATATGCACGCACGTCCACACGCACGTCCACACGCACCCCCGCACCCGCACACGCGCGCACCCGCACACGCACACCCCACACATATCACACGTGCACCCCCGCGCACACACACGCGCGCACCCGCACACGCGCGCACCCGCACACCCCACACATATCACACGTGCACCCCGAGTTTTGACCCCTGCCCGACCCTTACGCCCTGCCTGGGAAATCAGGCGGTCCAACGATACCGACTGCAGAGAGGTAAGTAATGGACTCCGAAGGTAAGTGTGATTGTTTT
This sequence comes from Pristiophorus japonicus, assembly GCF_044704955.1. NCBI lineage: Eukaryota > Metazoa > Chordata > Chondrichthyes > Pristiophoridae > Pristiophorus > Pristiophorus japonicus. The sequence continues at coordinate 19,365,521 of NC_091992.1, forward strand.
TTTTCTTTTCATCTTTTTTTGTGTTTTGGGTTGGGGTGGCAGCTTGGGCAAGTTTTGGCAAGTTTTACCGATGCCGTTACCACCCCAAAAACATCAAAGCCAAAAATTCAGCTCAAACTTGGTTTCCAGATTACATTACATGTGTTATATTGCACACTCACAATGGCTTCCAGAAGTAAATGATGCACCATTGGTCAATGCAGGCAATACTGGAAATTGGAAATAAAAACAGAAAATGCTGGAAACACTCAGCAGGTCTGGAGAGAGACACAGAGTGAATTGTTCTGATGAAGGGTCATCGACTTGAAACATTGGGCCTGAAATTCGGGTGGGAGGTTTCCTTCGGACAAACGCCTCCGGCCCGAGAATTTTTTTACCAAAGTACCTTGGATTCCTGTGGGAGGCCTTCTCTTCCTGCGCTTCGGAGCGTGCTCCCGTCCTCGAGGTTCGCACGAAGAAGGTGGAGTCACGTGTGACTGGACAACCAATCACGGTCCAGTATTCTCATCGATAGCGATGGGAGCTCCGTATCTCCGAGTTCTTATTGCTATCAATGAGAAAAAACCCAAAACACATTAAACACAACATAAAACATTTAAAACAGCACCTCACATAATTAAAATTAATTGAAATTAAAGTTAATTAAATGTTTTAGAAAAAATATATTTCTTTTGGATTTTTTAAAAGTGTTTTAATAGAGTTTAAAATAAACTTACCACAGTGGATAGGGTTTTTAACGTAAAAATGTGTATTTAAATTTCTATTTTTATATGTTTTAAAACTCTTACGCTGGTAAAAGTAAGCTATGCCCTTCGAGCCTGCACCGCCATTCAATGAGTTCATGGCTGAACATGCAACTTCAGTACCCCATTCCTGCTTTCTCGCCATACCCCTTGATCCCCCTAGTAGTAAGGACTACATCCAACTCCTTTTTGAATATATTTAGTGAATTGGCCTCAACAACTTTCTGTGGTAGAGAATTCCACAGGTTCACCACTCTCTGGGTGAAGAAGTTTCTCCTCATCTTGGTCCTAAATGGCTTACCCCTTATCCTTTGACTGTGACCCCTGGTTCTGGACTTCCCCAACATTAATAAGAATGGGGAAGAGTGACCATAATATGGTGGAATTCTGCATTAGGATGGAGAATGAAACAGTTAATTCAGAGACCATGGTCCAGAACTTAAAGAAGGGTAACTTTGAAGGTATGAGGCGTGAATTGGCTAGGATAGATTGGCGAATGATACTGAAGGGGTTGACTGTGGATGGGCAATGGCAGACATTTAGAGACCGCATGGATGAACTACAACAATTGTACATTCCTGTCTGTCGTAAAAATAAAAAAGGGAAGGTGGCTCAACCGTGGCTATCAAGGGAAATCAGGGATAGCATTAAAGCCAAGGAAGTGGCATACAAATTGGCCAGAAATAGCAGAGAACCCGGGGACTGGGAGAAATTTAGAACTCAGCAGAGGAGGACAAAGGGTTTGATTAGGGCAGGGAAAATGGAGTACGAGAAGAAGCTTGCAGGGAACATTAAGACGGATTGCAAAAGTTTCTATAGATATGTAAAGAGAAAAAGGTTAGTAAAGACAAACGTAGGTCCCCTGCAGTCAGAATCAGGGGAAGTCATAACGGGGAACAAAGAAATGGCGGACCAATTGAACAAGTACTTTGGTTCGGTATTCACTGAGGAGGACACAAACAACCTTCCGGATATAAAAGGAGTCGGAGGGTCTAGTAAGGAGGAGGAACTGAGGGAAATCCTTATTAGTCGGGAAATTGTGTTGGGGAAATTGATGGGATTGAAGGCCGATAAATCCCCAGGGCCTGATGGACTGCATCCCAGAGTACTTAAGGAGATGGCCTTGGAAATAGTGGATGCATTGACAGTCATTTTCCAACATTCCATTGACTCTGGATCAGTTCCTATGGAGTGGAGGGTAGCCAATGTAACCCCACTTTTTAAAAAAGGAGGGAGAGAGAAAACAGGGAATTACAGACCGGTCAGCCTGACATCGGTAGTGGGTAAAATGATGGAATCAATTATTAAGGATGTCATCGCAGTGCATTTGGAAAGAGGTAATATGATAGGTCCAAGTCAGCATGGATTTGTGAAAGGGAAATCATGCTTGACAAATCTTCTGGAATTTTTTGAGGATGTTTCCAGTAGAGTGGACAAGGGAGAACCAGTCGATGTGGTATATTTGGACTTTCAGAAGGCTTTCGACAAGGTCCCACACAAGAGATTAGTGTGCAAAGTTAAAGCACATGGGATTGGGGGTAGTGTGCTGACATGGATTGAGAACTGGTTGTCAGACAGGAAGCAAAGAGTAGGAGTAAATGGGGACTTTTCAGAATGGCAGGCAGTGACTAGTGGGGTACCGCAAGGTTCTGTGCTGGGGCCCCAGCTGTTTACACTGTACATTAATGATTTAGACGAGGGGATTAAATGTAGTATCTCCAAATTTGCGGATGACACTAAGTTGGGTGGCAGTGTGAGCTGCAAGGAGGATTCTATGAGGCTGCAGAGCGACTTGGATAGGTTAGGTGAGTGGGCAAATGCATGGCAGATGAAGTATAATGTGGATAAATGTGAGGTTATCCACTTTGGTGGTAAAAACAGAGAGACAGACTATTATCTGAATGGTGACAGATTAGGAAAAGGAGAGGTGCAACGAGACCTGGGTGTCATGGTACATCAGTCATTGAAGGTTGGCATGCAGGTACAGCAGGCGCTTAAGAAAGCAAATGGCATGTTGGCCTTCATAGCGAGGGGATTTGAGTACAAGGGCAGGGAGGTGTTGCTACAATTGTACAGGGCCTTGGTGAGGCCACACCTGGAGTATTGTGTACAGTTTTGGTCTCCTAACCTGAGGAAGGACATTCTTGCTATTGAGGGAGTGCAGCGAAGGTTCACCAGACTGATTCCCGGGATGGCGGGACTGACCTATCAAGAAAGACTGGATCAACTGGGCTTGTATTCACTGGAGTTCAGAAGAATGAGAGGGGACCTCATAGAAACGTTTAAAATTCTGACGGGGTTAGACAGGTTAGATGCAGGAAGAATGTTCCCAATGTTGGGGAAGTCCAGAACCAGGGGACACAGTCTAAGGATAAGGGGGAAGCCATTTAGGACTGAGATGAGGAGGAATTTCTTCACCCAGAGAGTGGTGAACCTGTGGAATTCTCTACCACAGAAAGTTGTTGAGGCCAATTCACTAAATATATTCAAAAAGGAGTTAGATGAAGTCCTTACTACTAGGGGAATCAAGGGGTATGGTGAGAAAGCAGGAATGGGGTACTGAAGTTGCATGTTCAGCCATGAACTCATTGAATGGCGGTGCAGGCTAGAAGGGCCGAATGGCCTACTCCTGCACCTATTTTCTATGTTTCTATAAGAACATAAGATAATAAGAATTAGGAACAGGAGTAGGCCATCTAGCCCCTCGAGCCTGCGCCGCCACCCAACAAGATCACGCCTGATCTGGCCGTGGACTCAGCTCCACTTACCCGCCCGCTCCCCATAACCCTTAATACGTATTCCGTACGGACCTGGCAAGGCTGGAATTTTAGCCCCAATAACTCTTTCACTCTCCACAGACGCTGCCTGGCCTGCTTTGTATTTCCAGCATTTTCTCTTTTTCATTACAGGGAATACTCTAACTTCCAATCCCGGAGAATAAGACAGTCAGCCTGGTTTAACATTTAGAATTCATTAATGGAGAACATCTGCAAGAATTGGGAAATAATGAGTATCAATGTTCAGCTTTTCCTTCTTGAATAGCAACTGGGACCAACCTTGAGGTGCTTTGTGAGTAGATGGATCTGTGCAGATACAGCCTGTAGCTTGTTACGTTAGAATTCACATCACATGTGATTATCCAGGACTCTGTCAAGACTGTTTAATTTCTTCTCCATCTTCCTTCTGTTGGAGATGTTGAGATACACGAGAGTCTATGGAGCTGTCTGTCTCTAAAAATTACAGCTTATTTACTTCTATATTTTCTATTCCCACTGTTGACAATGTTCAATTAACTGAGTCCGATTTCTATATTTATATTTTTGGTGATGATAGTTATAGATTGAAACTCAGGCAAATGACACCTCTTCAAAATGCCATTATTTTTATCCAGGGATTGTATAATCAGTCCATTTGCTTGAGTAAACACTGACATGTTAAAAATGAGCTTTGTTCTCCCTCAATTTTTATCCATTTTCTTTCCTCTTCTCCTGCAAACTAGTTTCCACTCATGAGGAACCCAAAGCTCTGGAATTCCCTCCCTAAACCTCTCCACCTCTCCACCTCTCTACCTCTCTTTCCTCCTTTAAGACGCTCCTTAAAACCTACCTCTTTGATCAAGCTTTTGGTCAGCTGCCCTAATTTCTCCTCATGCAGCTTGGTATCAGTTTCTTTTGTCTTATAACACTCCTGTGAAGTGCCTTGGGACATTTGATGACATTAAAGGCGCTATATAAATACAAGTTGTTGTTGTTGCAGACAGTCATTCTTGTTACAGTTCCACAGGCATGAGCTGCCTACAGGTACCTTGCCCAAGTAACTGTTCTTCACAAGTGAGATTGGGTGTCAGCCTGGGCTCAGTGGTAGCACTCTTGCCTTTGAGTCGGGAGGTTGTGGGTTCAAGCCCCACTGGTCAGTTTATTAACTTTTATTTTGTTGATGTTGAGATGCGTCGCTGCATTAGAACTAAAATATATACATCGGGATGGAGGAGGGGTGTTGGTGCAGGGGAAACGGAACACTTTCCATCTCAGACACCTAGGGGGCAGATTTTCATTTTCATCAGCTGAGCAGTAATCTGGCGGAAGGGATCTCCCACCCATTGTAGAACCCGCCCGACATTTGTCATTGGGAATTAAAATTAGCCGGGTTTACATTGGGCGAGCAATCTGCTTCGCTCAAATCGATGAAGATGAATATTTACCCATTGGCGCCACTATCAAGTACTCCCGGGATAGAAATTGGTATGCGTTATGTCCATTTTTCAGGGGTAGAATGCTATCCAATTTAGCAGTGGGAAGGCTAATATGCCCAATCTGTGCAGGCTTTCGGTCCACTGCCAAATTCGTCAGGCCCAGATTTTAAGTGTCCCGGGCGGATGCCTAAAACAGGCGTTAGGCCCCTTGCATATGCTAATTATATATGCTGGTAACCATACTTCAAAAGTACTTCAGTGGTGGCTAGTACTTTGGGACGTCCTGAGGACGTGTAAGGTACTGTATAAAAGAGAGGTCTTTCTTTCGTTCCCTTCCTGCGCACAGACATATTTACGTCTAGCTGCTGAGCCATTTGGATGAGGGCTAACAAGGATCCTTAACATGTGCAAAGAAGACCATCGGCCCCAGGCTCTGTTCAGTATGTACCGCACTTTCGCAGAGATGGTGCCAACTACCAGACTGATCCCGGCTAAATAATGAATGGAGAGGCTCTGTACCTTAATCAGCAGACACAAGCATCTGTTAACTAAACCCCTTGAATGTTTAACTTTCTTTATGGAATGAAATTGGTTTTCAGCAGACAAGCTAATTTCTTTTGATTATAAAATTCATTAAGGGTGAAATCACACCAAGCAATATTCGCATACAAATGAGTTAGTTCACGGGGTAGAAATTTCTTCCTCTCTTATTTTAAGAAAGGTGTTAGCGTATTTGTTTTAAGTGTGTTAGCACTAAAGTTAAAATAACAGAATTTCACACAATCATGTTATTTACTGCCAATATTACACTATTTTATACATAATATGGAGGAGGGGTAGATTTATGAGGCTCTCGCCTAATTTTGCAGTTTAAGTAATGTCATTGACTATAAGAGTGAAGAAAGAGTGGTTTGATAGTCATTTAAACCCAAAATTGAATTATTGCCTATAATTCTCTTTCGTTGTCCAGTTTGTTTAACCTCTGCTGCTTCTTTTCTCTTTATAATGGAAAATAAAGTGGGCTATCCCGCAAAACAGGTATTCTAAAGAAAGATATGCATTTACGCAGTGCCTTTCACGACAACCAGATGTCACAAAGCACTTTACAGCCAATGAAGTACTTTTGAAGTGCAGTCACTGTTGTAATGTAGGAAACGCGGCAGCCAATTTGCGCACAAGCTCCCACAAACAAGAATGTGATAATGACCAGATAATCTGTTTTAGTTATGTTGATTGAGGGATAAATATTGGCCAGCGCACCGGGGATAACTCCCCTGCTCTTCTTCGAAATAGTGCCATGGGATCTTTTACGTCCACCTGAGAGAGCAGACGGGGCCTCGGTTTAATGTCTCATCTGAAAGAAGTCACCTCTGACAGTGCAGCACTCCCTCAGCACTGCACTGGAGTGTCAGCCTAGGTTTTTGTGCTCAACCCTCTTAATTATAGTATCTTTAATAAAATGGAATCCATGGAAAATATGACTGAATTAACACATAAGAACTGAAGGATAAAAAGTAACCACATGTAGTGATAATGCTGAAGAACTGGTCGGCCTTCAGAGATCCTAAATATGACACCAGTTTTTTCTCACGCTTAACCATTGTCTTCTGGGCAATTTCTTTTGAGAATACTTTTGTTTTATTCCCATGTCTGCGCATTGCCGGGTGGTTTATTTTTCAACTTGCATAAATTGAACCAATGTCTGTGTGTCATGCTTATAAGGGGAACAGATTGGCTTCATCCATCAAACTGAAGTAACCTGATACAGTTTTAAACTTCAGAAGGAAAACCATATTTTTTGATTCCTTCAGAACAAAATGAAAAAAGAAATCCGAAATATTGTCTGTGAAATCATAAAATTGAACCAATCACCTTAAACTGTTGCAGTCTCAACTCTGGTGGCCCAACCGTGCATGTCAACCCACCCTCAAAATACTTGACAAAAGAGCTGCCACACTGAGCAATACGGAATATGCTTCCTATCACCGACTCCGTTGTCCGGGAGATCAAATCCTGAGTTTACCTAAAATCTTGTCCCAAGTGTCAGCTTGGGTCAGTTGGTAGCAATATCGCCACCTGCAGGTTGTGTGTTCAAGTACTACTGCAGGACATAAGCCCATAATGTAGGCTGACACTTCAGTGCTGTACTGAGGGAATGCTGTGCTGTCGGAGATGCCATCTCTTTGGTTGAAACCGAATCCTCATTTATAAGACCATAAGAACATAGGAAAAAGGACCAGGAGTAGGCAGTTTGGGCCCTCGAGCTTGCTCCGCCATTCAATAAGATCATGGCTGACCTGATCTTGGCCTCAAATCCACTCCCCTGCCCGCTCCCCATAACCCTTGAGTCCCTTATCGTTCAAAAAATATGTCTATCTCCACCTTAAATATATTCAATGACCCAGTCTCCATAGCTCTCTGGGGCAGAGGATTCCAAAGATTAATGACGCTCTGAGAGAAGAAATTCCTCCTCATTTTCATTTTAACTAGGTGACCCCTTATTCTGAAACTATGCCCCCTAGTTCTAGATTCCCCCACGAGGGGAAACAACCTCTCAGCAGCTACCCTGTCAAGCTCCCTCACAATCTTATACATTTCAATAAAATCACCTCTCATTCTTCTAAACTTCAATGAGTATAGGCCCAACCTGCTCAACCTTTCTTCATAAGACAATCCCTTCATCTCAGGAATCAACCTTGTGAACTGTCTCTGAACTGTTCAGCTGCATGTAAAGAATCCCGTGGGACTATAAGAAGAAGACAGGAGTTTTCCCGGTGTCCCAGCCAACATTCCTCCCTCAACCAACACCACCACGAAATAGACTAACTATTCATCTCATTTGCTAGTTGTGGCACCTTGCTGTGCATAAATGGGTGGCCCACACAGAAGAGTGACTGCATTAAAATGTAATATTTTTTGATTGTCCCATCCTGAGGATCTGATATTGAGCCGTGTACATTCCCTGGGCTTTCTCCCACTCCGCCTCCGTGAATTCAGCGGGATCCCCGATAAATACGAGTCCTTTCTTTCTGATTCAGACACAGCGACTTCTCAACAGGAAACTGGATAACAATACAGCTGTAGATTTTACTGTTCCAAGTCAGAACATTTCACATCTCGGGAATGGTACAGGTACAGCAGGCAGTGAAGAAGGAAAATGGCATGTTGGCCTTCATAGCTAGAGGATTTGAGTATAGGAGCAGGGAGGTCTTACTGCAATTGTACAGGGCCTTAGTGAGGCCACACCTGGAATATTGTGTTCAGTTTTGGTCCCCTAATCTGAGGAAGGACATTCTTGCTATTGAGGGAGTACAGTGAAGGTGCACCAGATTGATTCCTGGGATGGCAGGACTGACATATGAGGAGAGACTGGATCAACTTGGCTTGTATCCACTGGAGTTGAGAAGAATGAGAGGGAATCTCACAGAAACATATAAAATTCTGATGGGATTGGATAGGTTAGAGGCAGGAAGAATGTTCCCGTTGCTGGGGAGTTCCAGAACCAGAGGTCACAGTCTAAAAATAAGGGGTTAGTCATTTAGGACCGAGATGAGGAGAAACTTCTTCACTCAGAGAGTGGTTAACCTGTGCAATTCTCTACCGGACAAAGTTGTTGAGGCCAGTTCGTTAGATATATTCAAAAGGGAGTTAGATATGGCCCTTACGGCCAAAGGGATCAAGGGGTATGGAGAGAAAGCAGGAAAGGGGTACTGAGATTGAATGATCAGCCATGATCTTATTGAATGGCAGTGCAGGCTCGAAGGGCCGAATGGCCTGCTCCTGCACCTAATTTCTATGTTTCTATGGTAGCATAGTGATTATGTTACTGGTCCAATAATCCAGAGGCCTGGACTAATGGTCTGCAGGTGTGAGTTCAAATCCCACCACGGTAGCTGGGGCATTTAAATTCAATTAAATAAACCTGGAGTTTTTTTAAAAAGCTAGTATCAGTAATCATGACCGTAAAAACCCATCTCGCTCACTTAATGTCTGTCCTTGATCTGTATGTGACTCCAGACCCACAGCAATGTGGTTGACTCTTAACTGCCCTCTGAAATGGCCCAACAAGCCAAACAGTTGTTTCATGGGCAATAAATGCTGGCCTTGCTAGCGATGCCCACATCCCAGGAACAAATAAAAAAAATGAACTCTTTGCTTCACACCACAGGCCAGATGCAATGCCGGCTGAATTTGCCACAGACTTCATGGTGCCCAACGGAGGGATGAGCTTCAATGGACAGGATAGCTTTTTCTTACACCCGATTTATATTCTATTATAATGGGACCTCTCTTATCCATGGTCCATTTGACTGCATTTGCAGTAATTCTCCAGCATTTTTAATGGACAATGCCCCTTCATTCCATAGCTCACTAACACCAAATTCCCCCTTCTGTCATGAATGCCATGTTATTTGGACTATACGTGTCTTCATTTCCTTTTCAAAGGTACTCTGTACCATACATGTAAGGCCAACATTTGGGGACCCTCAATCATCCACCAATTTCCATGATCCACGATTGTGAGGGGTGGGGAGGATGGAGATATGGAGCTAGAACCTCCACTTTTGTGCTTTCCGGTGTGGGCAGTAAAAAAGGGTGTTCAGATTGCCGGATTCTCGCCCATTCTCAAAGCACCTAGTCTCCATTTTTGAAAATGGCGTCACCGCGAGCGATCTGAAATGGGTGTTAGCGTTAAATTTTGTTAACCTTCTGTTGTAAAGTGTCGCCGTCCTTAGCAAGGCAGCAATTGGAGGGGTGGCGGGGCGGGGGGGGGTGGCAAGCGAGGCCAGCAGCGGCCTCTGGATTTGGGAGGAACACTCCTGCTGCTCCCAGCTCCACATTCAGCTACCTATTTTTTTTTTTTACAAACTTATCTTTTCGGTGACATCCTTTCAAGGTCCCATGCAGACCTGTTTTTCTTGAACGCAGCCTGGCCCCGGTGATGGCTGTATTCAGGGCAACCTAATTTTACACGGGGTGGGGGGAGGGGGAGCAAAGGTCCTAATGTTTTTGCAGGCCCGGGCCTTGGGCACCTATTTTTCTGACTATACCAATATGGCAGATGGCTCTGGCTTAGGCACCCATTTAGCGCCCGAAAGACAGGTGCACTGTATTGAATTGTAGGCCTAAGTGAATATTGTAATGATATTTGCTGTACTTGCACTCTCTGCTTGGTATCTCCTTGGGCCCGTTTTGACTCGATAGCGTGCGTCTTTATTTTAAACATGATGCCTGCCTGATGGACAGGCTTGGCTCTCTGTTGGATGGGGAAGTGCATCCCCACCCAACATCATAGGCAGTCCCTCGGAATCGAGGAAGACTTGCTTCCACTCTAAAAATGAGTCCTTAGGTGACTGAACAGTCCAATACGAGAACCACAGTCCCTCTCACAGGTGGGACAGACAGTCGGTGAGGGTAAGGGTGGGTGGGACAGGTTTGCCGCACGCTCCTTCCGCTGCCAGCACTTGTTTTCTGCATACTCTCGGCGACAAGACTCCATGTGCTCAGCGCCCTCCCGGATGCACTTCCTCCACTTAGGGCAGTCTTTGGCCAGGTGTCAGTGGGGATGTCGCACTTTATCAGGGAAGCTTTGAGGATGTCCTTATGCTGTCATCATCATAGGCAGTCCCTCGGAATCGAGGAAGACCTGCTTCCACTCCTGAAGTGAGTTCTTTGGTGGCTTGTGCTGTATACCAGTGCTGTTGTAAGTATGAGATAGGAACATGCCTACAGCCCAGAAGCAGGGCGCCAATTCTGGGTGGATGTTTCATCACACGATCTCGTGCCTCCAATTGCCCTGCCCTCACACTTCCGCCATCGAGCGCCTAAATCGTCCCTTCTCACGGTTTACCGCCACCGACTGAAAGACGAGCACATTCTTCACAACCCGCTTGGTGATTCTTGACTGTGTCAAAGCGCCTTTTTTCAAATCCCCCAATATTTTAGCAACTAATACATGCCAGTGTGGAAATTAAATGGAAAAACATTTTTTGTTACACCCCTATGGTTTTTCTCCTGGGTTGCCCGCAGCAGTGTCTGGGAGATTAAACATTTGAATTCCTGGAGACTCCAGGGCAATCCTGGAGGGTTGGCAACCAGAAGCTGTCGGTGAAATGATGAGATTGTCAACCATATGAATAGACAAGTCATTTTACTCTGCGTGAATTTTTGCTATTTTAAACTCTTGCCAACTTATTTCACTAAAATTGTCAGGAAACTTCACCCCCAATACACCTCACACTTTAGTTAACACTTACTTAACATCATCATCATAGGTGGTCCCTCGAACGAGGATGACTTGCTTCCACAAGAGTTCACAGATGTTAAATGAAGGACCCGATATTCCAGTCCTGAACTCCAATTGAGGGGGTGGAAGATGCCTGTGCATGGATTTTTTTAACGTGTGGTGACCATTGTACATCAGCCACCACATGGGCTTAACAGAGCTAGGCCTTTATCCAGTGGCAAGGGTTAACCAGAACGACTGGAGACCTGCTCTGCTGCACGGACATAGTGCGCGCACATATCGCAGTGTGGGCTGGCCCCGTGCTGTCCCTGGACCCTCGGCTCTTCTGGGTCCCGTACCCTCATTCGCCGCACCTCCGCCACGATCTCTCAGCGTTCCTCCGCCGCAAAAACACTCACCGCACCTCCGCCACGATCTCCTGCCGCTCCTCCGCCGCTAACATCCGCCGAACCTCCGTCACGATCACCCACCAAATCTCAGCCACGATCCCTCATCGCTCCTCCGCCCCGATCACTCGTCCGCCTCTCACCGCACCTCCGCCACGACCTGCCCGCTCCTCTGCTGTACCCGGGCCCCACCGATCTTCCTGCCCACGCTCCAAACGGCGACCTGGGTTCTGATGATGTCACCCAGTCGCCCTCCTCGAAAGGTCGCACGTTTGGGTCAGCTCGCGCTGGAAGCTGCAGTGGCCCGCTCCAGCTCTTTTTATAGACCTGGCCTGCGGAGCTGTTTTACTTAACAGCACAGCTGATGGCAACAACCTCGGTGGCAGGGCTGCGAGATCATTGAAACAGCGTGTGGCAGAAGGTACACTGGCGTCTTTTCTAACCACAAGTAGGTCTGAGCAGTCAGCCTGCTCGTGCGGCCTAGCAATGCAGGCTCTCACAGAAGCCAAATCCAGGATTGTGGAACAGCGCCGTCAGGCTTAATTGCAGAGCAGCTTGTCAAAGCAATGCTACAATATAAAGAGGGCACAAGACTTCATAACCTAGTGGAAACTTGGAAAGAAAATGCATGTTTACATCATAAATGTCAAACATTTTTTTGTCCCTGCGTGACCTGGGGTTGATTTAGTTATACATTTTCTGTTAATGACGCTGAACTTTGAACTTCACTGCGAAACGTGTTCTCCCCTGGAGATGGCTTGCCTCCAGTGTAAAACATGTAAATTGTTGGAATCTGGGCCACTCGTAAAGTTGGAATGCAATAAAATTGGACCATAATGAACATAGAGCTATAATTTTCAATACTCTGAGGACTGTCCTGGCCCAAAGTGAGCTAAAACAATAAATGGGCACAGCTGAGTTAATTATTGCCATTATTCGTGGATAAGCACATTCCTGATTGTCAATGTTTTCATTGTATACAAGACTCTTGGACAAAACTTTTAGTTATCCTTGCTAATAGCTCCTGCTGTGTGTCAGCATCCATTTTTCTGTCTGATTATGTCTCTGTGAAGCACTTGGGGACATTTTTCTACATTAAAGGGGATATATAAATGCAAGTCGTTCTATCTGTATTATTTTGTTGTTGAACGAGATGGACAGGTTGCCTTTATTTTGATGTTGAGGTGTTGTCAATTGTGCAACGTTCACCCAGGTTTGCTTTAAGTTGGCTGGCAGTGCATAAGAACATAAGAAATAGGAGCAGGAGTAGGCCATACAGCCCCTCGAGCCTGCTCCGTCATTTAATATGATCATGGCTGATCCGATCATGGACTCAGCTCCACTTCCCCACCAGCTCCCCATAACCCCTTATTCCCTTATCGGTTAAGAAACTGTCTATCTCTGTCTTAAATTTATTCAATGATCCAGCTTCCACAGCTCTCTGAGGCAGCGAATTCCACAGATTTACAACCCTCTGAGAGAAGAAATTCCTCCTCATCTCAGTTTTAAAGGGGTGGCCCCTTACTCTAAGATTATGCCCCCTAGTTCTAGTCTCCCTTATCAGTGGAAACATCCTCTCTGCATCCACCTTGTCAAGCTCCCTCATAATCTTATACTTTCGATAAGATCACCTTTCATTCTTCTGAATTGCAATGTGTATAGGCCCAACATAGTCAACCTTTCCTCATATGTCAACCCCCCTCATCTCCGGAATCAACCTCGTGAACCTTCTCTGAACTGCAGAGTACTGGGCTGATTGTAACTCTTGAAACACAAATGCTGCTGGCCAATATAGCTATCAGTAAGACATCATAACAATTCGCCCATGTGAACCTGGTGCAGTAAAATCTCAACGTAAAAAGCTAATGTTTGTTGGCCGCATGCCAACCACTGGCGGCGATCTATTTTGCGCCCCGCGAGATCGCGAGGTTAAGCTGATTTAAGAAACATTGATGTCGAAAATCAGTCCCGCCGTTTTTGAGGCTGAGTGCTGATTTTAACGCCAGGCGGTCGGTGCCGCCTCAAACTGCAAAATTCAGTTTTGCTGCCCAAAGATGAGAGAGCAGCGCTAAAAGTGACGTTGCACACTCATTCTCGGGCACCAATGGAACGGCATCTCAGGAGGCCGACCGAATTTCCCGACGGTAAGCTGCCGGCATGCGAAAGAGAAACTTATAAAAAAAAATTTCCGACAATTTTCCTCACCCACACCCACACTTCCCCCATACATAACTGCTAAAAAAAAATAAACATAAGGATTTACCTTGCTCCCTGGACGCTACAGCCCCGGGACATCCAATGTCCCGCCAGCTTTCCTCGGCTGTACAGATGCCTGCTGGTAAGGCCACCGTGCTCATCGAATCTCGCAACCCCGGCAGCAAGGGGGCGTTGCGCGTCGATGACGTCACCACGTGGGTGGCGGCAGAGCGCGCGGCGGTACCTCTTGGTACCGTTAGCCGAGGAATCCGGTTGCCATTGGCGGTATTTACTTAGCCGCCCCTCTCTGGCAGTAACGGGTGGCGTTAGAAACCGAATTTCGACCCCATTGATCATTCTTGCTGCGCATTATGTACGGAGACATTTCTTAATATTTTCCCCGTTGTAGGTTTTTTTTTTCCTCTTACACAGTACCCCTGCATCAATTCCTAGACTGTAGACTGTTCTTGGGGCTCCGGGAGCATTGCTTTAGATATGGAGATGCATTCGATCATCTCAGGTTGATGTACCCACTGATTCACTACCCGCCTCGGGTAGCTGATGGCACAACCGAGATCAAGAGCTCGCCATACAAGGAATCCCGCCCGTAAATTAGTATCCTAGCAGTTTGGAACATCACAAGCAACAATGCACTGCACCCAGGGGCACATCCTTACTTACAGCACAGCACAAAGCAAAATAGCTCGCCCGCTGAGTCAATGGATAATGTACAAGGCAATGAGTTTTACATTTTTGGAAGATCTCCCATTTAGACCATGGTCAGCCAGGGCGGGTGGGGAGCTCAGCATGCTGGAGATCTACATTTTTTTGCAAACTTGAAAATTAATTGTGTGAATTCCCTGGTGGTCACAGTGCTAGACAAGCAGCCCAGAGCGTATGCGTTCAGATCCCACCATAGCATCTTGTAAAATTGAATTCAATAAATATAATAACTTGCCACCTGGCACCAGAAACAAAATTGACCATGGCTGCTACAGGATTGTTGTAAAAAGCCCCACAGGCTTATTAACTTTTTTCAAGGAAAGGGCATGGCCTTTATGTGACTCCAGTCCCACATTGTGATTGACTCAGGCCACCAGGTATGGACAAAAATACAGTGTTGCCCACACCTTAATGCTCGGGGGGAAATTGCCCTCTGCCCCATTTCAGGCGAACTAGTCGAACTATTCAAGTTATTACCGCCTGGCAGGAGTCGGAGGGAAGAGTCGGAAAATTCGGCTCTTTAACTGTGACATCGCCTCGCGGAATTTTGGGGCGCAGTTTGAGCCGGTTTCGGGTCGGGAGCGGGGTGGTGTCCATCACCACCGCGCTGACCATGTCAGCGCAACGGTGATGACAACAGCGCGATGTGTACGTGCCGCGACGAGCTGATGCGCAGCAATGGCCCCTCCCCTTCAGTTAAAGGGGAGGGACGGCGCGAGGCCTAGTGAGGCCTCCATGGTGCCCACTGAACCACTAGGCCAGTGTTTATTGCCCATCCCTAATTGCCCTCGAGAAGGTGGTGGTGAGGTGGCTTCTTGAACCGCTGCAGTCCTTGTGGTGAAGGTACTCCCACAGTGCTGTTAGGGAGGGAGTTCCAGGATTTCTGACCCAGTGACGATGAAGGAATGACCGATATATCTCCAAGTCAGTATGGTGTGTAACTTGGAGAGGAACGTGGAGGTGGTGGTGTTCCCATGCACTTGCTAACCTTGTCCTTCTAGGCGGTAGAGGTCGCAGGTTTGGCAGGTGCTGCCAAAGAAGCCTTGGCAAGTTGCTGCAGTGCATCTTGTAGATGGTACACACTGCAGCCATGGTGCGCCGGTGGTGGAGGGAGTGAATGTTTAAGGTGGTGGATGGGTGACTTGGAAATGGGTGTACAGGGCACAATTTCAAAATGTGCAGTTGACACAAAACTTGGAAGTATAGTGAACAATGACGGGGAGAGTGATAGACTTCAAGAGGACATAGACAGACTGGTGGAATGGGCGAACACATGGCTGATGAAATTTAATGCAGAAAAGTGCGAAGTGATACATTTTGGTAGGAAGAACAAGGAGAGGCAATATAAACTAAAGGGTACAATCCTAAAGGGGGTGCATGAACAGAGAGACCTGGGGGGTATGTGTGCACAAATCGTTGAAGGTGGCAGGGCAGGTCGAGAAAGAGGTTAAAAAAACATCATAAATAGAGGCATAGAGTACAAAAACAAGGAGGTTATGATGAATCTTTATAAAACACTGGTTTGACCTCAACTGGAGTATTGTGTCCAATTCTGGGCACCGCACTTTAGGAAGGATGTTGAAGGCCTTAGAGAGGTTGCAGACAAGATTTACGAGAACAGTTCCAGGGATGAGGGACTTCAGTTACATGGATAGACCAGATAAGCTGGGGTTGTTCTTCTTGGAACAGAGAAGGTTAAGAAGTGATTTGATCGAGGTGTTCAAAATCATGAGGGGATCTAGGGAGAGAGATACTGTTCCCATTGGTGGAAGGGTCGAGAACTAGAGGACACAGATTTAAGGCGATTGGCAGAAGAACCAAAGGCGATACGAGGAAAAACTTTTTTATGCAGCGAGTGGTTAGGATCTGGAATGCATGGCCTGAGAGGGTGGTGGTAGCAGACTTAATCGTGGCTTTCAAAAGGGAATTGGATAAATACCTGAAGGAAAGAAATTTGCAGGGCTACGGGGAAAGGGCGGGGGAGTGGGACTGGCTGAAGTGCTCTTGCAGAGAGCCGGCACGGGCTCGATGGGCCGAATGGCTTTCTTCTGTGCTGTAACCATTCTATGATGGTATACACACTGCAGCCACGGTGTGCCGGTGATGGAGGGAGTAAATGTGGTGGATGGGGTGCCGATCAAGCGGGCTGCTTTGTCCTGGATGGTGCCAAGCTTCTTGAGTGTTGTTGGAGCTGCAACTCATCCAGGGAATCTCTCCATTAAGCTATTTCTGGTTTCCCCTCTGCCTCTGCTTTTCTGACTGACTCTCGTGAGTGTGGGACAGTCAGATTGTCGCAAATAGCTTAACCCACAGAATATTTTCTTTTCATTTTAACAAAATATTTTTTAAAACTCCTGCTCGGAACAATACATTTTTGAGAAGGAGTACAAAACTCCAGCCAGTTGCTATCGCACTTTCCCGCACATTCGTGTTGAACAGGACAGATTAACGAAGCAAAGAGCAAGTAATTAAACAAATTCTCTTCAATTATACACCCATCCATTTGTGAATTCATCGGCTGTTGCTAAGGTCCCCACGGGGCACCAATTCTCCCCGGGGTATGGGTCCTCCCCAAGGGGCACCGATTCTTCCCGGGGTACGGGTCACCCCACGGGGCACCGACTCTCCCCAGGGTATGGGTCCCCCCCCACGGGGCACCGATTCTCCCCGGGGTATAGGTCCCCCCACGGGGCACCGACTCCCCACGGGGCACCGACTCTCCCCGGGGTATAGGTCCCCCCACGGGGCACCGACTCCCCACGGTGCACCGATTCTCTCCAGGGTATGGGTCCCCCCACGGGGCACCGACTCCCCCAAGGGGCACCGACTATCCCCGGGGTATGGGTCCCCCCACGGGGCACCGACTCCCCACGGGGCACCGACTCTCCCCGGGGTATAGGTCCCCCCACGGGGCACCGACTCCCCACGGTGCACCGACTCTCCCCGGGGAACAGGTCCCCCCCACGGGGCGCTGACTCTCCCCGAGGTACGGGTCTCCCCACGGGGCACCGACTCCCCCCACGGGGTGCTGTCTCTCACCGGAGGGACGGGTCTCCTTATTTAAGCAGGGATCTTCTCTTCTTAGGCAATCCCTCGGAGTCGAGGATGTCTTGCTTCCACACTAGTATGAGTTCTCAGGTGACTGATGAGTCCAATGTGGGACCTACAGTCTCTGTCACAGGTGGGGCAGATGGTGGTTGGAGAGATGGGTGGGTGGGGGGCTTGGGATACACTTGCATTGGATCCAGTTCAGAGAAAGTTCACTCGGTTGATTCCTGAGATGAAGGGGTTGACTTATGAAGAAAGGTTGAGCAGGATGGGCCTCTACTCTTTGGAGTTTCGAAGAATGAGGGGTGATCTTATTGAAGCATATGAGATTCTGAGGGGGCTCGGCGGGGTGGATGCAGAGAGGATATTTCCCCTCGTGGGGGGGTTCTGGAACTGGGGGGGGCATGGTTTCGGAGGGGGGGGCCGTCCATTTGGAGCTGGGTTGGGGGGGGAGTTTCGTCTCTGGGGATTGTGGGTCTGTGGAGTTCTCTGCCCCAGAGAGCTGTGGAGGCTGGGTCATTGAGTGTATTTGGGTTGGAGATGGCCGGATTTCTGAATGAAGGGAGAGTGAGGGGGTGTGGGGGGCGGGCAGAGGGCTGGAGCTGGGTCCGTGGTCGGAACGGCCATGGTCTCGTTGGGTGGTGGAGCAGGCTCAAGGGGTCAGGTGGCCGGTTCTTGCTCCTATTTCTAACGTTCTTATGATACGAATTCAACAGTCAGCTGAGCACAGACCTTTCCTGGTGTCCATGGGACTGCTCGAGTGGCCGGATGAAGGTGGGTCGGGGAGGAGGGGGGGGAATGTGGGGCGCATGCGAAATTTTGATGGTTCCCTGAGCGGAGGTTGGAGTTTGTAGGTCGTAGGGGGAGAAGAGAAAATGGAAGGAGGGCAATGCGGGGCATGCGCGCGAAGCCTTGATGGTTCTCCGGGCGGAGGTCGGAGGGGAGGGGTCAGGGGGAGCTCAGACGTGGGTCCTGAGAGGGCCGAGTGGTTGTTGACGTTCTTGGCCGAGTAGCTGGAGCCCGAGCCCGAGGCCCCGGGCCAGGAGCAGCAGAGGAACCCCCTCCCCACGCCCCCCAGCAGCAGCAGCCCCGCTGCCGTCCAGCCCACCCAGGCGCTGACCCCCAACCTCCCGCGTGTCGACCACGGCCGGGTCATTGAAGTGGACGACGGTGATGTGGGCCGACCAGCTGACCGGCACCATCAGCAGCAGGCTGGACAGGGCCAGCAGCCCGCTGGCCAGCGCGGCCACCCTGCCCTTGAGCGGGTCATCGCCCAGGCAGGTGGTGAAGGCGGCGTCCAGGCAGAGAGGCCAGAATGCCCGGCACAATGGCCACCACGGTCAAGGCCCGGGCTGGCCTGCAGCTCGTGCGGGAGGTTGAGCATGGAGTCATAGGTCTTGCACTGCTGCTGCCTGGTGCTCTGGGTCATGCAGCTCCTCCAGATGCCCTCCTGGTGGCTCTGGGCCGTCACGAGGTTGGCGCCGGTGAAGGAGCTCTGGTTCCATGCAGCACACGATGATGCCCAGCAGACCCAAGGTGCCCAGCGCCTGTAGCCCACCTGAAGCCGTGGCCCCCTGCACAGTCAGACGTGGAGGCAGAGCGACGGAACGGAATGGACCTCACTGTATCTGCAGGGCGGGGAACAAGACTTTGGGGGTCAAGATTTAGCATCATGGGTCACACACGCACATTACCCAAAGGGTCTCCGGAATCATAAGGCCTTTCATTGAGGGAGTGGAGTGGAACTAAACAACAGAATCAGTGGGAACCTGTTCAACCTTCGTCAGCTCCAGGCCAGATCCATGACCACCCCAACCTCTGTCGTCGAGCTACAGTACGCGGACGACGCCTGCGTCTACGCACATACAGAGGCTGAACTCCAAGCCATAGTCAATGTAATTACTGAGGCATACGAAAGCACGGGCCTTACGCTAAACATCCGTAAGAAAAAGGTCCTCCACCAGCCTGTCCTCGCCGCACAGCACTGCCCCCCCAGTCATCAAGATCCACAGCGCGGCCCTGGACACCGTAGACCATTTCCCATACCTTGGGAGCCTCTTATTAACAAGAGCAGACATTGATGACGAGATTCAACACCGCCTCCAGTGCGCCAGTGCAGCCTTCGGCCGCCTGAGGAAAAGAGTGTTCGAAAACCAGGCCCTCAAATCCGCCACCAAGCTCATGGTTTACAGGGCTGTAGTAATACCCGCCCTCCTGTATGGCTCAGAGACATGAAACCATGTACAGCAGCCACCTCAAGTCGCTGGAGAAATACCACCAACGATATCTCCACAAGATCCTACAAATCCCCTGGGAGGACACACACACCAACATTAGCGTCCTTGACCAGGCCAACATCCCCAGCATTGAACCACACTTGATCAGCTCCGCTGGGCAGGCCACATCGTTAACATGCCAGACACGAGACTCCCAAAGCAAGCGCTCTACTCGGAACTCCTTCACGGCAAGCAAGCCAAAGGCGGGCAGAGGAAACGTTACAAGGACACCCTCAAAGCCTCCTTGATAAAGTGCAACATCCCCACCGACACTTGGGAGTCCCTGGCCAAGACCGCCTAAGTGGAGGAAGTGCATCCGGGAGGGCGCTGTGCACCTTAAGTCTCATCGCCGAGAGCAGGCAGCAAAAAGAGCGTGCGGCAAACCAGTCCCACCCACCCTTTCCCTCGACGACTATCTGTCCCAACTGTGACAGGGACTGTGGTTCTCGTATAGGACTGTTCAGCCACCTGTGTGAGAACACCATCGCAGGTCGAGGCTATAAATAGAGCTGGAGCGCGGGGCCCTGGAACATCGTGGGCAGAGGTGCGGCGAATGAGGTTACGGGGCCCAGAAGTGCTGAGGGCCCAGGGGCAGCACGTGCCAGCCCACACTAATAGGTTCGTGCAGCAGAGCAGGTCTCCAGTCGTCCTGGTTCAACCCTTGCCACTGGATAAAGGCCTAGCTCTGTCGAGCCCGTGTGGTGGCTGATGTGCAATGGTCACCACACGTTAAAAAAATCCATGCACAGGCATCTTCCACCCCCTCAATTGGAGTTCAGGACTAGAACATCGGGTCCTTCATTGAAACATCTGTGAACTCTTGTGGAAGCAAGTCATCTTCGTTCGAGGGACCGCCTATGATTATGATGACCAGGGAAGGTTTCAGCGTGGCCAGCAGGCTTGCACCCAAGAGGGGGTGCCGGGCTGCCTGTTAGCGGCCCGCCAATTCCCGTGGCCGCCATTGTCGGGTGACTGCAGACTCAGCTGACAATTAAAAGAAAATGGCGGCCGCGGCGGTGCGCCTTCCCCTTTAAGGGTGGCCGCACCAGCTAGCCAATGGCAGCTTCCCGCTCCGCGATGCCGCGGGGCGTAAAATGGGTCACCGCCAGGCGGTAAGGGGTTGGCGCGCGGCCAACAAGGGGACGGAGCGACGGGCGGAGCTGAAAGTCGGGGCGCGGCGGAAACCTGTTTCTGCTGCCCCCAGCCCGGGGGCAATTGTGGATGGGTTGCACCCTCCACCTGCACCCGGTCGCTAAGGCCTTACTGCCCCGTTAGTAACGGGCCTTAAAGGAGGGGACAATATCGGCCCCCTTGTCTTGTGTGTTACTCCATTTTTGGTTCATTTTCTATCTCATTTATAAATCAATTAAGTCTGTGCTGTTAAATAGACATATGCTGTAGATGTGCTCATGCGGTGAGTGGAGATTATCACTCGGTGGAAGCCTCCCAGGAGCATCTCCGATTGGAAAGGGAGTGAATGACTTGGAAATGCTCAAGGGTCAGGAAATGAGAGTTCAAGAGTCTTGATGGTGTGGGACTCAGATGTGCAGCAATGGGAGGGGAGAAATGCCGTGTTTTGTTATCACGTCTGCTGCTGTTTGATCTGCATCGTTTTCATTCTGCCGAATTTCCATTGCACAATCAATTTGCTGGCTACATTCAAGACATCTCTCCTCCAATGGTATTGCTATTGCCATCAGGTGCAGTGATGATTTTGTGATCTCGACCTCAGACATAAAATTGGTTCATCGATGCTATCTGTCTTACTAATGAGAATTACAACAATACTGTGTCTATGTTGTAATTATGGAGTAAAATAACTAACAATCATTACGTACTTTAGGCTTGTCAAAACTGAGTAGGATATAATACGCTATTTGTATCTACTAGTCTATCCATCCAGTTGTACCGAGTGATACCTCCCGTGATTGGATTTGTGAATAACTAATTTTACAGTGGGAGGTTAGGAAGGAATGAAGGATGAAATATCAAATTAAATAAAATGAAAAGGAATATGAGTGCAAAATGAAGACAGCAGCAACAACAACTTGTATTTATATAGCGCCTTTAACGTAGTAAAACGTCCCAAGGTGCTTCACAGGAGTATTATGAAACAAAAATTTGACACCAAACTACATAAGAAACTAGGGCAAATGACCAAAAGCTTGGTTAAATGAGTGTCTTAAAAGAGGAGAGAGAAAGAAAGGTAGCAAGACAGAGAGGGTTAGGGAGGGAATGCCAGAGCTTGGGGCCTAGGAAGCTGAAGACATGGCCACCGATGGTGGAGCGATTATAATCAGGGATGCTCAAGAGGGCAGAATTAGAGGAGCGCAGATATCTTGAGGGTGGGTTGTGGGGCTGGAGGAGATTACAGAGATAAGGAGGGGCGAAGCCATGGAGGGATTTGAAAACAAGGGTGAGAATTTTAAAATTGATGGCATTGCTTAACCGGGAGTCAATGTCGGTCAGCGAGCACAGGAGTGATAGGTGAGTGGGACTTGGTGCGAGTTAGGACACGGGCAGCCGAGACAAAGAAAATAAGCAGAAAGTAACGAGGAATAGCAAAGCCAAGAGAACAGGAAGAACTCAAGTAAAGAGAGGGATTAGTATCAGCGTCTTCCTGATAATTATTTCATCAGCAACATGATTTATAAAACACATATTCATAAGATTTTAATTATGCAGAATTACTTTTTAATTTAAGCCTGTAACTTAGATAGGGTTGTTTCTACAGTTATATTTATAATCTAGGATAAGTGTGTTATACAAGCAAGCCGCTTACAATACAATAATAATCTTCTTCTTCGGTAGTAGCAAACCAAATCAAATGTCAATATCCAAGTTGGATATCCAGGCCAAAGCTTCCAGTGTAGCTTGTAGACTGCCCGCAAATTCCCTCTGAGGGCAGTGCTCAATAATGTGCTCCAGGGTCTGAGGATAGTAAGAGTTTCTACAGGTACATAAAAAGGAAAAGAGTGGCTAAAGTAAATGTTGGTCCCTGAGATGAGCTGGGGAATTAATAATGGGGAACAGGGAAATGGCAGAGACTTTGAACAAATATTTTGTATCGGTCTTCAAGGGGCTATAGGGAGGGAGGAACTTAATACAATCACTATCACTAAAGAAGTAGTACTCAGTAAAATAATGGGACTAAAGGCGGACATGTCCCCTGGACCTGATGGCTTGCATCCTAGGATCTTAAAAGAAGTGGCTGCAGAGATAGTGGATGCATTGGTTGTAATCTACCAAAATTCCCTGGATTCTGGGGAGGTCCCAGCGGATTGGAAAACCGCAAATGTAACACCCTTATTTAAAAAAGGAGGCAGACAGAAAGCAGGAAACTATAGACCAGTTAGCCTGACATCTGTCATTGGGAAAATGCTGGAGTCCATTATTAAGGAAGCAGTAGCAGGACATTTGGAAAAGCACGATTCAATCAAGCAGAATCAACATGGTTATATGAAAGGGAAATCATGTTTGACAAATTTGATGGAGTTCTTTGAAGATGTAACAAGTAAGGTAGATAAGGGGGAACCAGTGGATGTGGTGTATTTGGATTTCCAGAAGGCATTCGATAAGGTGCCACATAAAAAGTTACTGCACAAGATAACATTTCATGGGGTTGGGGGTAATATATTAGCATGGATAGAGGATTGGCTAACTAACAGAAAACAGAGAGTCGGGATAAATGGGTCATTTTCCAGTTGGCAATCAGTAACTAGTGGGGTGCCACAGGGATCGGTGCTGGGTCCTCAACTATTTACAATCTTTATTAACGACTTGGATGAAGGGACCAAGTGTAATGTAGCCAAGTTTGCTGATGATACAAAGATGGGTGGGAAAGCAAATTGTGAGGAGGACACAAAAAATCTGCAAAGGGATGTAGATAGGCTAAGTGAGTGGGCAAAAAATTGGCAGATGGAGTATAATGTGGGAAAATGTGAGGTTATCCACTTTGGCAGAAAAAATAGAAAAGCAAATTATAATTTAAATGGAGAAAAATTGCAAAATGCTGCAGTACAGAGAGACCTGGGGGTCCTTGTGCATGAAACACAAAAAGTGTTTATCGTTCAAAAATATATCTATCTCCACCTTAAGTACGTTCAATGACCAAACGTCCACAGCTCTCTGGGGCAGAGAATTCCAAAAAATCACAACCCTCTAAGAGGAGAAATTCCTCCTCATTTCCATTTTAAATGGGCTGTTTTTATATTTCATGCTAGTTTGCTTTCATAATCTATCTTCCCTCTTTTTTTTTAGTCGTTCTTTGCTGGCTTTTAAAAGTTTCCCAATCCTTTGGCTTTCCACTTGTCTTGGCCACTTTGTATGCCCTTGTTTTCAATTTGATACCATGCCTTATTTCCTTAGTTAGCCACAGATTGTTATCCCTTCTCTTACAGTCCCTCCTTCTCATTGGAATATATTTTTGTTGAGAAATTTCTCCTCACCTCAGTTCTAAATGGATGACCCCTTATTCTGAAACTATGCCCCCTAGTTCTAGATTCCTCCACAAATGGAAATATCCTCTCTGCATCTACCTTGTTGAGCCCCCTCAGTATCTTATATTTTTCAATAAGATCACCTTTCATTCTTCTAAACTCCAATGAGTATAGGCCCAACCTGTTCAATCTTTCTTCATAAGACAACCCCTTCATCTCAGGAATCAACCTAGTAAACCTTCTCTGAACTGCCTCCAATGCATGTATATCCCTCCTTAAATAAGGAGACCAAAACTGTACGCAGTACTCTAAGTGGGGCCTCACCAATACCCTGTACAGTTGTAGCAGGACTTCCCTGCTTTTATACTCCATCCCCTTGCAATAAAGGCCAACATTCCACTTGCCTAAGGCAGCTATTCCATATGTCGCAGTTCTTCCAGACATTTTCAAGCAATGGGGAATAGCAAAGCCAAGAGAACGGGAAGAACTTAAGTAAAGCAAGGGATTAGTATCAGCTTCTTCCTGATCATTATTTCATCCGCAACATGATTTAGAAAACACAGATTCTTACAATCTAGATAATTAAACTAGTTGATGGTTGCACACAGTGACGCTTGCCCAAGTGCAGTCTGAGGGTGTTAGATTGGACTCGGGCATGCAGAGATACGATTTTTAATTAGGTCATTGGGAAGCAGAGAAGGCGAGCTGGTTGGAGCTGAGAAGTTTCACTGTGGCACAGGCTGAGGAGCTGGGAGATGGAAAACTGGGACGTCACAGTGCCACCACTGGCAAGGCAGTGCAATTACAGTGTGACGTATTTACAGAGATAGAAGAATTAGAATCGGAAAAATTTGACACGAAAGTGTGAAAAAACTGTAAATAACAGGAAGCAAATTTAGTAAGGTCTTGTAGACAGGAAGATCATGCATGTAAAATCCTGTCCCCTCAGTACAGATTCACACGAGGCATGTAGTGAAGTCAAGGTCACTCTGGACCTGCACCTTTATTTCACAGCTCTGGAATGCTGCACTTGCCTGAGACCTGTCCTTATATATCTGTCTCTTGCAAGTGCACCCCTGGTGGTAAGGTACGCTGGTGGTTACAGGTCATATCTTATTACAGTCATGTACAGCATGTTGGGATACAGCTATATATAATAATGTAAGATACATGACATCACCCTCCCCCAAGGTCTTATTGTCTTTATAGGTTCAGTCTCTCAGATGGTCTACGCTCTCGTGTGGAGCGTCTGAGTTGTGGTTCAGTTGTTTGCCTTGGTGTCTGTTTTTCTTTGGGTGTGGTTGCTGGTATCTCACCTGGGCTGTCTGTTTCGATTGGTGTGATTGTTGTTGACTCGCCTGGGCTGTCTGTTGGGATTGCCCTTTCCTCAGGTTGTTCCCTCTGTCTATCCACCAGGTGTGGTACGAGTTCCACATTGTAGTCTGCCTCTGGTTCCGCAGTGTTGTTGGTAAATCTGCTTTTGACTTAGTCTACATGCCTCCGGCAGGTTTTGCCATTGTCCATTTGTACTACCAGTAGCCTATTTCCTTCCTTGCACGTTACTGTCCCTGCAAGCCATCTGGGACCCCTGCCATAGTTTAGTACAAACACTTTGTCCCCTATCTCATTCCATCTCTCCCTCGAATTTCTGTCATGGTACTCAGTCAGCTTACGGCGCTTTGCCTCAACGATTTCATGCATGTCTGGGAGGATTAATGAGAGCCTTGTTTTTAAAGTCCTTTTCATCAACAGTTGCGTGGGGGGGGATCCCAGTCAGTGAGTGCGGACGAGATCTGTATGCCAACAGCAGTCGCGACAGGCGATCCTGCAGCGTGGGACCTTGCATTTTAAGCATGCCTTGTTTAATGATTTGCACTGCTCTCTCCGCCTGGCCGTTGGAGGCCGGCTTGAACGGTGCCGTCTTGACGTGATTTATGTCGTGGTCAATTATAAAGTCTTGGAATTCTGCGCTGGTGAAGCACGGACCATTGTCACTGACCAATATGTCAGGGATTCCGTGCATTGCAAACATGGTTGCGAGGCTCTCCACAGTGGTGGAGGCTGTGCTCAAGTTTAAAATGGTGCATTCGATCCACTTTGAAAATGCATCCACAACTACGAGGAACATTTTGCCCATGAATGGGCCCGCATAGTCTACGTGCACCCGAGACCACGGTTTGGTAGGCCAGGGCCAGGGGCTCAGTGGAGCCTCCCTGGGGGCATTGCTGAGTTGGGCACAAATGGTGCACCTTCGGATGCAGAGCTCCAAGTCCACGTCAATACCAGGCCACCAGACGTGGGATCTGGCTATGGCCTTCATGAGAACGATCCCCGGGTGCTCGCGGTGGAGCTCCCGGACAAATGCCTCTCTGCCCCACATCAGGCAGTCTGCTTGTAGTGATAGCTCATGCATGCACCTGTGAAAGGGTTTTAATTCCTTGGGGCAGGCATCGCGAGCCTCTGCCCAGTCACCGGTTAGGACACATCTTTTTACTAAGGATAACGTGGGGTCGCTGGCCGTCCAGACTCTGATTTGGCGAGCCGTCATGGGCGAACCTGTAGACTCAAAGGCATTGATTGCCATGACTATCTCATAGTTCTGTTTGTCAGACCCTTCTGTGGTCGCCAGTGGTAGCCTGCTGAGCGCGTCGGCACAGTTGTCTGTGCCTGGTCTGTGCCTTAAGGTATTGTTGTAGGACGCCAGCATGAGTGCCCACCGTTGAATTCGCACCGAGGCCTTGGCGTTTATTGCCTTGCTCTCGGATAAGAGGGACGTGAGGGGCTTGTGGTCGGTTTCTAACGCGAACTTGGCCCCAAAAAGGTATTGGTGCATCTTTTTGACACCATACACGCACGCGAGCGCCTCCTTCTCTACCATTCCGTACCCGCGCTCCGCCCGCGAAAGTGACCTGGAGGCATAAGCTATGGGTTGTAATTTGCCCGCACTATTGACATGTTGCAACACGCACCCGACCCCATACGCTGACGCATCGCATGTGAGAACTAGCTTTTTACCTGGGTCAAAGAAAGTCAAAACACTGTTGGAACACAGAAGGTTGCGTGCCTTATTGAAGGCGCGTTCCTGGGCGTCCCCCCAAAACCAATCGCACCCCTTCCTGAGTAGCATGTGGAGAGGCTCCAGCAGCGTGCTTAAGTTCTGCATAAAGTTCCAAAAGTAATTGAGTAGCCCGAGAAAGGCGCGCAGTTCTGAGACATTCCGGGGCCTGGGTGCCAGGCGAATTGCTTCTGTTTTGGACTCTGTTGGGCAGATTCCATCAGCGGCAATCCTTCTGCCCAAAAATTCAAATTCGGGTGCAAGAAACAGACACTTGGACTTCTTGACTTGTAGGCCTACCCGATCCAACCGCTTTAGTACTTCCTCCAAATTACGGAGATGGGAGTCGGTGTCCCTGCCCGTGATAAGTATGTCGTCTTGAAATACAACCGTCCCCGGGATGGACTTGAGCAGACTCTCCATGTTGCGCTGGAATATGGCAGCTGCCGACCTGATGCCGAATGGGCATCGATTGTACATGAAAAGGCCTCGATGTGTGTTGATGGTGGTGAGTAGCTTGGATTCCTCGGTTAATTCTTGCGTCATATACGCAGATGTGCGGTCTAATTTTGAGAAAAGTTTACCTCCAGCCAATGTGCCAAATAAGTCCTCCGCTCTGGGCAGCGTGTACTGGTCCTGTAGGGAGACTCTGTTTATGGTAGATTTGTAGTCCCCACAGATTCGTATGGATCCATCAGGCTTCATGACTGGGACGATGGGACTTGCCCAGTCGCTAAATTCCACAGGTGATATAATGCCTTCCCGCAGAAGCCTGTCTAGTTCGTGTTCAATCTTTTCCCTCATCACATAGGGTACAGCTCTGGCTTTGTGATGGACCGGTCTAGCAACCTGTGTGATGTAGATTTTGACTTTGACCCCTTTGAAAGTGCCCACACCTGGCTGAAAGAGATGTTCAAATCGCTTTATAACTGTTGAGCAGGAGGTCCGTTGCTCTAATGACGTGGCATGGACATCATCCCATTTCCAGTTTAGTTTTGCCAGCCAGCTTCTCCCCAGCAGTGCTGGGGGGTCTCCGGGGACAATCCATAGGGGAAGTCGGTTCACTGTCCCTTTGTGTGTGACAGAGAGCATGGCGCTGCCGAGGACTGGTACGATTTATTTGGTATAGATCCTTAGTTTGGTGTCGACCCTTGTGAGTTTTGGTCTGTCTCTTTTATGCGGCCACAGTTGTTCAAATTGTTGAGCGCCCATGAGAGATTGACTCGCTCCCGTATCCAGCTCCATGTTGACAGATATCCCATTGAGTAGGACCCTCATCATTATAGGAGGCGTCCTGTTGTAGGAGCAGTGGCCATTGATCATGTTGACCCGCTGTACACTGGTGTCCCGGGTACTGTCCCCACCATCTTCTGGTCCGCTTTCCGACCCATCCGATTCGTATACCAGCCGAGCTGCCGTTTTTTTGCACATGCGGGCCAAATGCCCTGTATATTCACAATTTCTGCAAACAGCCTGCTGAAATCGACAGCCCCTTGACGAGTGCCCACCCCCACACCTCCTGCACAGACCTGTTCCATTGTTCAAAGAGTTTCCAAAGAATGAGCTGCGTCTGGCCGATCTCTCTTGAGCTTCTCTCAGTTTGTAGTTGATTGCTCGCATTGTGGGTTGATGAGGTGTGAATGGCCATTCCTGTGGCCCTAATGGCTTCTGCCTGCTGTCGAGAGCCTGTTCTCCCAGTTTTGTCTGTGTGTGGGGGTAGCAGCTTGTTTAGTGCTGTGAACTTCTTCTTCCAATATTTCGTTAGTTGTCACACCTGCATTGTAAATCAACCTCGTTTCTTCTTCCCCTGCCAAGAATGTCTGTGCAACCAGTGCTGCTGCCTCTAAGGTCAGGTTCTTAGTCTCTATGAGCTTTCGGAATATGCCTGCGTGGCCTATTCCTTCAATGAAAAAGTCTCTCAGCATTTCTCTCCTCAGTTCATCGGAGAACTCACATAAACTAGCCAACCTCCGAAGTTCCGCAACGAAGTCGGGTATGCTCTGGCCCACACAGCGTCTGTAGTTGTAGAACCTGTGTCTGGCCATGTGTAGGCTGCTCGCTGGCTTCAGGTGGTCTCTTACCAGTGTGCTCAATTCTTCAAACGACTTGCTTGCTGGTTTCTCGGGTGCCAACAGATCCTTCATTAAAGCGTATGTTTTCGAGCCACAGCTGGTCAAGAGATGGGCTCTTCTCTTGTCTGCCTTATCGTCGCCTAACCAGTCTGTGGTTACAAAGCTTTGCTGGAGCCCTTCTATAAAGTCCTCCCAATTGTCTCCCGCATTGTACTTTTCATCTGATCCGTTGTTTGCCATTCTGTGGATTCTGTAATCCCGTAACCCCCGCCACTGTAAAGTCCTGTCCCCTCAGTACAGATTCACACGAGGCATGTAGTGAAGTCAAGGTCACTCTGGACCTGCACCTTTATTTCACAGCTCTGGAATGCTGCACTTGCCTGAGACCTGTCCTTATATACCTATCTCTTGCAAGTGCACCCCTGGTGGTAACGTATGCTGGTGGTTACAGGTCATATCTTATTACAGTCATTTATAGCATGTTGGGATACAGCTATATATAATAATGTAAGATACATGACAATGCAAATGTAGGATTTTTAATATATTCTGCAGAATTACAAATGGCCATGAACTATTTCTTAGCACGAGTCACTCAGTCGAAAAAGGGAGAAAATTGGGGCTTGGGGAAATAAATACTATTTTTTGTATTGTTATATAAAAGTGAAGCAAAAGTGCTGCAGCAATCCCAGAACAGTTTAAAAAAAAAATCACTGTTCTATACATTCTCCCCAAACAGTTCTATTTCTTTTTGCACAATCCCATCACATTGACAACTTACAGATAGGTGCTGCTTACTTGACTTGACAAACTGCTAATGGTTCCTTCTGTGGGTGATTGAGGTTGTTCTGCTCTGTCGCAAGCGATGTTTCATGCTGCTTAAGATGCCACGCTCAGTCTTTTTAAAGTGCACTTTACTAAATACAATGCAAGCACAGTGCCTCCAAATGCGCGAAGCACATTACAATGCTTACTTGAAGGTGTCCGCTTGTAAAGACCGGTTTACCATAAAGTACCATTAAGCATGCATTTTGCAAGGGAGAAAAACACTTGGCTGCTATTTGCAATGTTTGTTCATCTGTGTGTGTTATGGAGATATATAAATAAAGAACCTGTACCAAACTTGCAAACTTCGAGGGTTTGGTCTTTCCCTCTCTAGTTCTTGTTGGTGTAAAAATCAGTTGGCTCTCCGTCCAGGACACCGATGTAAAACAGGCACGCAAGCATCCAATATGGAATGTGATGCCACACACTTGCCCCGCGCCAGATGTGCGCCAGCTGCCATTTTGCATCAGGCTCCAGAACGCTTTGGGAAGCTGAATGTAACATCTAAGTAAGGGTTCTGCGCGGGTTGTAGGAACCTTCGGTAAAATTGGGCTGCCCCAGTGCTTGACACATCACATGATAAACTCGTGGCGCTAACAGGCAGCGAGGTGTCAGCTGTGGCTCAGTGGGTAGCACTCTCTCACCTCTGAGTCAGCAGGTGGTGGGTTCAAGTCCCACTCCAGAGACTTGAGCGCATAATCCAGTGCAGTGCTGAGGGAAACGCTGCACTGTCGGAGGTGCCGTGTTTTGGACAAGAAGTCAAACCGAGGCCCCATGTGCTCTCTCAGGTGCACGCAAAAGATCCCTTGGCACCATTCAAAGGAGAGCAGTGGGGCTCCCCTGGTGTCCCCGGCAATATTTATCCCTCAGCCAACATCACAGATTACAGGTTATCTGATCAGTAGCTCATTGTTGTTTGTGGGACCTTGTTGAGCGCAATTTGGTTGCCTTGGTTCCCTACATTGCAACAGTGACTACACTTCTAAAGTACGTCATTGGTTGTGAAGTGCTTTGGCGGTCCGGAGGTCATGAAAGGTAACAACTGCAAGTCTTTCTTCCCCTTTTTTCTTTATGTCCCGCCAATACAAGTAAAGGATAGCTTAGTATAAAGCCCATTTAAATTACGTTACCAGGGCTGTTCTTGGATTGTCAACTTGATGGGGATGGTATGTGGCGAAAATGATGTATTTTTGCCTCATTTTAGTGAATGTCTTGCCACTTTCAATTCAGTCATTGTACATAAGCAGGTTACACAAAAATGATTGTAGTTCTAATCCCTGTACCAAGCTTATTTTTGACACACATTTTGGAAGGTGGGTTCAGACTGCCTGACAGCCTGTAGGCTTGAGGGGACGAAACAAGCCAAGGCTGAACAAACACAGACAGTCTGATTTGTTCAGCTAACTGGATGACAGACGGTTACTTTGAATGTAACTGGCGGCTATGAAATATCCAAACAAGCCAAAGCAGTCAGTGAAAGGGCCTGGAAGTGGCTGGATCTGTTCATTGAGTGAGTCATCAGAAGGCGCTGAACCCATTGGAAACCTCACATGAAAGAAAAAGTAGGCAAGCTAACTCCCATAATCAGCAAGAAAGAAAAGGACATTCATTAAAAATTATCTTAAAAAAAATAAGTTAGCATTAGACATTATTTTGTCTACTAGAGCAGTTTGATAAAACTATAACGGTATAGCTGTATGATATCACGATTAGATTATTCAGTTGTTCATTGTTGGTTTAATAAATCTACTTGAACTAAAATGTGCTCTGATGCAATGCTCAACCACTCTCAAAGACCTGAGAGAGGCCTTAATTTTACTGAATAGCAATTGCTAAACTGTTCATTTTCCTGGGGGAATTACAAAAAGTTCTAAAGGTAAGGATAGGTACACTCAAAGGTGTGGGGAGTTGGGACTCACTCGTGATTTGTGTTAAGATATGAGAGTCAAAATAATCGAGGGTAAGAAGATATAAAAAGTCTGAACAAATGCAAGTCTATTTTTTTCAAGCTGTTGGGCAGCCTCTGTTAATTTACTAGGTTGGCATCAACATTCCTCCTCAACGAGCAGCGAAATGAAACCCGATATTCATGAAGTTCAGACCGCGTGGTGCAGTGCCCGTTTAATTCAGGTACTGTGATTCAGTCGTGGGGGCCTGCCTGTGTCGGCCATGACACCTGCAGCTGGCTAAAGAAACCACAGGGAAAGCAGAATCAAACCAGCCGGTGGAGCTGATTTCAGCCCGGGCTATGATAAGGTTGTTGCATTTGCCTTTAGCATCTCGGATTAGGGAGGGGAATGTTGGTTTCCACCCCTGAGTACTACCCAGTTGTTATGTATGCACCTGTTAGCATGCTCAATGTTATATATGCAGACTATAGATATACTCTGTGTAGTCACTGTATAGTTGCATAAGATGGAGACTTGTTACCTGATGCACTATCAATAAGGTTTACACGGTGTATATACTATGCTGGCACCACTAGAGGGTGCAACTGGTGGAGACCAGGGTTTCCTGCCCCTGAGGCCGAGGCTGTCCACCAGAGGGCACTGCGGTGGGAGACCTGAAGATCACCTGCTTAGGTGTGCAGGGCCCAGTATTTAATCCACCAGATTTGCGGATGACACTAAGTTGGGTGGCAGTGTGAGCTGCGAGGAGGATGCTATGAGGCTGCAGAGTGACTTGGATAGGTTAGGTGAGTGGGCAAATGCATGGCAGATGAAGTATAATGTGGATAAATGTGAGGTTATCCACTTTGGTGGTAAAAACAGAGAGACAGACTATTATCTGAATGGTGACAGATTAGGAAATGGGGAGGTGCAAAGAGACCTGGGTGTCATGGTACATCAGTCATTGAAGGTTGGCATGCAGGTACAGCAGGCGATTAAGAAAGCAAATGGCATGTTGGCCTTCATAGCGAGGGGATTTGAGTACAGGGGCAGGGAGGTGTTACTACAGTTGTACAGGGTCTTGGTGAGGCTACACCTGGAGTATTGTGTACAGTTTTGGTCTCCTAACTTGAGGAAGGACATTCTTGCTATTGAGGGAGTGCAGCGAAGGTTCACCAGACTGATTCCTGGGATGGCGGGACTGACATATCAAGAAAGACTGGATCAACTGGGCTTGTATTCACTGGAGTTCAGAAGCATGAGAGGGGATCTCATAGAAACGTTTAAAATTCTGATAGGTTTAGACAGGTTAGATGTAGGAAGAATGTTCCCAATGTTGGGGAAGTCCAGAACCAGGGGTCACAGTCTAAGGATAAGGGGTAAGCCATTTAGGACCGAGATGAGGAGAAACTTCTTCACCCAGAGAGTGGTGAACCTGTGGAATTCTCTACCACAGAAAGTTGTTGAGGCCAATTCACTAAATATATTCAAAAAGGAGTTAGATGTAGTCCTTACTACTAGGGGGATCAAGGGATATGGCGAGAAAGCAGCAATGGGGTACTGAAGTTGCATGTTCAGCCATGAACTCATTGAATGGCGGTGTAGGCTCGAATGGCCGAATGGCCTACTCCTGCACCTATTTTCTATGTTTCTATGTTTCTAAAAGGCTGCTCACCATGCTTGTGCCTGACTCTGGAATTACGAATAAAGGACCAAGGTCACCACAGTTTGAGTACAACACATTGCCTCGTGGAGTCATTCATAAGTGCATTACAGACATAACCCTCACAGGTTTGTAGAGCTGTTGAGTTGTGAGTGGCTTAGCCAGTCACGTGATGTTCACAAGACTCAATAAAACCCCAGCCTGTTGGGTTCAGGGGATCTACGATGAGGCAGATGATTGTGAGCCTGGTGGATGAACTGGTAATGTGTAGCGCGATTGTTAAACCTTTGCCAATAAACCAACTAGTTCTTAATAGCAATGTGTTGCTATGAATTCTTAAGCAAAGAACCCATGAAGCAAATACATTACACCAGTAATCCCCGCCAGAAGAGCACATCTGTGGGTGTTGGTTGAGGACTGGAATGGACTCCTTCCCCTCTGTTGAAACTCACTGTCACACACGAAGAAAGATCATTTGGGCAGGAGGGTGACTGTGGTGTCCTTGGAAATAAACCCCAGTGAAGACTTGATGCTTTCAGGGGAGGAGGGCAGGGTGAAAAAAAAACTAAGGGGCAATAATCTACATATAGATTGGGCCAACCAAACTGGTAGCAATACGGTGGAGGAGGATTTCCTGGAGTGTATTAGGGATGGTTTTGTAGACCAATATGTTGAGGAACCAACTAGAGGGCTGACCATCCTAGACTAAGTGATGTGCAATGAGAAAGGACTAATTAGCAATCTTGTTGTGTGAGGCCCCTTGGGGAAGAGTGACCATAATATGGTAGAATTCCTTATTAAGATGGAGAGTGGCACAGTTAATTCAGAGACTAGGGTCCTGAACTTAAGGAAAGGTAACTTCGATGGTATGAGACGTGAATTGCCTAGAATAGACTGGCGAATGATACTTAAAGGGTTGACGGCGGATAGGCAATGGCAAACATTTAAATATCACATGGATGAACTTCAACAATTGTACATCCCTTTCTGGAGTAAAAATAAAATGAGGAAGGTGGCTCAACCGTGGCTAACAAGGGAAATTAGGGATAGTGTTAGATCCAAGGAAGAGGCATATAAATTGGCTAGAAAAAGCAGCAAACCTGAGGACTGGGAGAAATTTAGAATGCAGCGAAGGAGGACAAAATGTTTGATTAGGAGGGGAAAAATAGAGTATGAGAGGAAGCTTGCTGGGAACATAAAAACTGACTGCAAAAGCTTCGATAGATATGTGAAGAGAAAGAGATTAGTGAAGACAAACATAGGTCCCTTGCAGTCAGAATCAGATGAATTTATATTGGGGAACAGAGAAATGGCAGCCCAATTGAACAAATACTTTTGTTCTGTCTTCATGAAGGAAGACACAAATAACCTTTCGGAAATACTAGGGGACTGAGGATCTAGCGAGAAGGGGGAACTGAAATAAATCCTTATTAGTCAGGAAATTGTGTTAGGGAAATTGAAGGCCGATAAGTCCTTAGGGCCTGATAGTCTGCATCCCAGAGTACTTAAGGAAGTGGCCCGAGAAATATTGGATGCATTGGTGATCATTTTCCAACAGTCTATCGACTCTGGATCAGTTCATATGGACTGGAGGGTAGGTAATATAACACCACATTTTTTAAAAAGGAGGGAGTGAGAAAACAGGGAATTATAGATCGGTTAGCCTGACATCGGTAGTGGGGAAAATGTTGGAATCAATTATTAAAGATGAAATAGCAGCGCATTTGGAAAGTAGTGACAGGATCGGTCCAAGTCAGCATGGATTTATGAAGGGGAAATCATGCTTGACAAATCTTCTCGAATTTTTTGAGGATGTAACTAGTAGAGTAGACAAGGGAGAACCAGTGGCTGTGGTATATTTGGACTTTCAAAAGGCTTTTGACAAGGTCCCACACAAGAGATTGTTGTGCAAAATTAAAGCTCATGGTATTGGGGGTAATGTATTGACGTGGATAGAGAACTGGTTGGCAGACAGGAAGCAGAGTCGGGATAAACAGGTCCTTTTCAGAATGGCAGGCAGTGACTAGTGGGGTGCCGCAGGGCTCAGTGCTGGGACCCCAGCTATTTACAATATACATCAATGATTAAATGAAGGAATTGAGTGTAATATCTCCAAGTTTGCAGATGACACTAAGCTGGGTGGAGGTGTGAGCTGTGAGGAGGATACCAAGAGGCTGCAGAGTGACTTGGGCAGGTTAGGTGAGTGGGCAAATGCATGGCAGATGCAATATAATGTAGATAAATGTGAGCTAATCCACTCTTGTGGCAAAAACATGAAGGCAGAATATTATCTGAATGGCGGCAGATTAGGAAAAGGGGAGGTGCAGCGACACCTGGGTGTCATGGTACATCAGTCATTGAAAATTGGCATGCAGGTACAGCAGGCGGTGAAGAAGGCAAATGGCATGTTGGCCTTCATAGCTAGGGGATTTGAGTATAGGAGCAGGGAGGTCTTACTGCAATGGTACAGGGCCTTGGTGAGGCCTCACCTGGAATATTGTGTTCAGTTTTGGTCTCCTAATCTGAGGAAGGATGTTCTTGCTATTGAGGGAGTGCAGCGAAGTTTCACCAGATTGATTCCCGGGATGGCAGGACTGACATATGAAGAGAGACTGGATCGACTGGGCTTGTATTCACTGGAGTTTAGAAGAATGAGAGGGGATCTCATAGAAACATATTAAATTCTGACGGGACTGGACAGGTTAGATGCAGGAAGAATGTTCCCAATGTTGGGGAAGTCCAGAACCAGGGGTCACAGTCTAAGGATAAGGGGTAAGCCATTTAGGAGCGAGATGAGGAGAAACTTCTTCACTCAGAGGATTCTGAACCTGTGGAATTCTCTACTGCAGAGAGTTATTGATGCCAGTTCGTTAGATATATTCAAGAGGGAGTTAGATATGGCCATTATGGCTAAAGTGATCAAGGGGTATGGAGAGAAAGCAGGAAAGGGGTACTGAGGTGAATGATCAGTCATGATCTTATTGAATGGCGGTGCAGGCTCGAAGGGCCGAATGGCCGACTCCTGCACCTATTTTCTATGTTTCTATAAAAATACCGGTTAATTCCAATTGTGTAAGTTTGTACAATACAGGGGCTGATGTATGTTTTAATGACATTGCACATCTCAAGGTTCATTCCTTCCAAAGTTGTAGTATCATCAGGGGAGGGCAGCAGCAGCCAAGTTCATGGCACCGTGGCTGGCTCTGCTGCACAAAAGGGTGGGAAAAAGAGTGGGAGAGCTATAATGATAGGGGACTCTATTGTAAGGGGAATAGATAGGAGTTTCTGCGGCCGCAACTGAGACTCCAGTATGGTATGTTGCCTCCCTGGTGCAAGGGTCAAGGATGTCTCGGAGCGGCTGCAGAGCATTCTGGAGAGGGAGGGTGAACAGCCAGTTGTCATGGTACATGTAGGTACCAACGATATAGGTAAGAAGCGGGAAGAGGACCTACAAGCTGAATTTAGGGAGCTAGGAGTTAAATTAAAAAGTAGGACCTCAAAGGTAATAATCTCTGGATTGCTACCAGTGACACGTGCTAATCAGAGTAGAGGGAGCAGGATAGTTAGAATAAATGTGTGGCTTGAGCAGTGGTGCAAGAGGGAGGGATTCAAATTCCTGGGACATTGGAACCAGTTCTGGGGGAAGTGGGACCTGTACAAAAGGGACGGTCTGCACTTGGGCAGGACTGGGACTGATATCCAAGGAGTAACATTTGCTAATGCAGTTCAGGAGTGTTTAAACTAATATGGCAGGGGGATGGGAACCTATGCAGCGAGATAGGGCGAAGTAATATGGAGTCAGAAACAGATGGTAGAAAGGTAAAAAGCAATAGTGGAAGGCCGAGTAAATAAAGGCAAGAAACAAAAAGGGCCACACTACATCATAATTCTAAAAGGACAAAGGGTGTTAAAAAAACAAGCCTGAAGGCTTTGTGTCTTAATGCAAGGAGTATCCGTAATAAAGTGGATGAATTAACTGTGCAAATAGATGTTAACGGATATGATGTGATTGGGATTACGGAGACATGGCTCCAGGATGATCAGGGCTGGGAACTCAACATCCATGGGTATTCAACATTCAGAAAGGATAGAATAAAAGGAAAAGGAGGGGGGTAGTATTGCTGGTTAAAGAGGAGATTAATGCAGTAGTTAGGAAGGACATTAGCTTGGATGATGTGGAATCCATATGGGTAGAGCTGCAGAACACCAAAGGGCAAAAAATGTTAGTGGGAGTTGTGTACAGACCTCCAAACAGTAGTAGTGATGTTGGGGAGGGCATTAAACAGGAAATTAGGGGTGCATGTAATAAAGGTGCAGCAGTTATCATGGGTGACTTTAATATGCATATAGATTGGGCTAACCAAACTGGAAGCAATACGGTGGAGGAGGATTTCCTGGAGTGCATAAAGGATGGTTTTCTAGACCAATATGTCAAGGAACCAATTGGGGGTGAGGCCATCTTAGACTGGGTGTTGTGTAATGAGAGAGGATTAATTAGCAATCTCGTTGTGCGAGGTCCCTTGGGGAAGAGTGACCATAATATGGTGGAATTCTACATTAGGATGGAGAATGAAACAGTTAATTCAGAGACCATGGTCCAGAACTTAAAGAAGGCTAACTTTGAAGGTATGAGGCATGAACTGGCTAGGATAGATTGGCGAATGATACTTAAGGGGTTGACAGTGGATGGGCAATGGCAGACATTTAGAGACCGCATGGATGAACTACAACAATTGTACATCCCTGTCTGGTGTAAAAATAAAAAAGGGAAGGTGGCTCAACCATGGCTATCAAGGGAAATCAGGGATAGTATTAAAGCCAAGGAAGTGGCATACAAATTGGCCAGAAATAGCAGCGAACCCGGGGACTGGGAGAAATTTAGAACGCAGCAGAGGAGGACAAAGGGTTTGATTAGGGCAGGGAAAATAGAGTACGAGAGGAAGCTTGCAGGGAACATTAAGAAGGACTGCAAAAGTTTCTATCGATATGTAAAGAGAAAAAGGTTAGTAAAGACAAACGTAGGTCCCCTGCAGTCAGAATCAGGGGAAGTCATAATGGGGAACAAAGAAATGGCAGACCAATTGAACAAGTACTTTGGTTCGGTATTCACTAAGGAGGACACAAACAACCTTCTGGATATAAAAGGGGTCAGAGGGTCCAGTAAGAAGGAGGAACTGAGGGAAATCCTTATTAGTCGGGAAATTGTGTTGGGGAAATTGATGGGTTTGAAGGCCAATAAATCCCCAGGGCCTGATGGACTGCATCCCAGAGTATTTAAGGAGATGGCCTTGGAAATAGCGGATGCATTGACAGTCATTTTCCAACATTCCACAGATTCTGGATCAGTTCCTATCGCGTGAAGGGTAGCCAATGTAACCCCACTTTTTAAAAAAGGAAGGAGAGAGAAAACAGGGAATTATAGTCCTGTTAGCCTGACATCGGTAGTGGGTAAAATGATGGAATCAATTATTAAGGATGTCATAGCAGCGCATTTGGAAAGAGGTGACATGATAGGTCCAAGTCAGCATGGATTTGTGAAAGTGAAATCATGCTTGACAAATCTTCTGGAATTTTTTGAGGATGTTTCCAGTAGCGTGGACAAGGGAGAACCAGTTGATGTGGTATATTTGGACTTTCAGAAGGCTTTCGACAAGGTTCCATACAAGAGATTAATGTGCAAAGTTAAAGTACATGGGATTGGGGGTAGTGTGCTGACATGGATTGAGAACTGGTTGTCAGACAGGAAGCAAAGAGTAGGAGTAAATGGGTACTTTTCAGAATGGCAGGCAGTGACTAGTGGGGTACCGCAAGGTTCTGTGCTGGGGCCCCAGCTGTTTACATTGTACATTAATGATTTAGACGAGGGGATTAAATGTAGTATTTCCAAATTTGCAGAGGACACGAAGTTGGGTGGCAGTGTGAGCTGCGAGGAGGATGCTATGAGGCTGCAGAGTGACTTGGATAGGTTAGGTGAGTGGGCAAATGCATGGCAGATGAAGTATAACGTGGATAAATGTGAGGTTATCCACTTTGGTGGTAAAAACAGAGACACAGACTATTATCTGAATGGTGACAGATTTGGAAAAGGGGAGGTGCAACGAGACCTGAGTGTCATGGTACATCAGTCATTGAAGGTTGGCATGCAGGTACAGCAGGCGGTTAAGAAAGCAAATGGTATGTTGGCCTTCATAGCGAGGGGATTTGAGTACAGGGGCAGAGAGGTGTTGCTACATTTGTACAGAGCCTTGGTGAGGCCACACCTGGAGTATTGTGTACAGTTTTGGTCTTCTAACTTGAGGAAGGACATTCTTGCTATTGAGGGAGTGCAGCGAAGGTTCACCAGACTGATTCCCGGGATGGCGGGACTGACATATCAAGAAAGACTGGATCAACTGGGCTTGTATTCACTGGAGTTCAGAAGAATGAGAGGGGATCTTATATAAACGTTTAAAATTCTGACGGGTTTAGACAGGTTAGATGCAGGAAGAATGTTCCCAATGTTGGGGAAGTCCAGAACCAGGGGTCACAGTCTAAGGATAAGGGGTAAGCCATTTAGGACCGAGATGAGGAGAAACTTCTTCACCCAGAGAGTGGTGAACCTGTGGAATTCTCTACCACAGAAAGTTGTTGAGGCAAATTCACTAAATATATTCAAAAAGGAGTTTGATGTAGTCCTTACTACTAGGGGAATCAAGGGGTATGGTGAGAAAGCAGGAATTGGGTACTGAGGTTGCATGTTCAGCCATGAACTCATTGAATGGCGGTGCAGGCTCGAAGGGCCGAATGGCCTACTCCTGGACCTATTTTCTATGTTTCTATGTTTCTATGTTTCTATCATCTCAATGCACAATGTGTGCTAACATACTGCTGTCAATATGCTCTATACATAACATACTGTTGCCTATAAATTATCCTACCTGTACTGTACTTCAAGTGAACTCCTATTCTACAAGTAATTTCAGTCTTAATGTACCATAAGTCATTCATAGAAACATAGAAACATAAAAAATAGGTGCAGGAGTAGGCCATTCGGCCCTTCTAGCGTGCACCGCCATTCAATGAGTTCATGGCTGAACATGCAACTTCAGTACCCCATTCCTGCTTTCTCACCATACCCCTTGATTCCCCTAGTAGTGAGGACTTCATCTAACTCCTTTTTGAATATATTTAGTGAATTGGCCTCAACAACTTTGTGTGGTAGAGAATTCCACAGGTTCACCACTCTCTGGGTGAAGAAATTCCTCCTTATCTCGGTCCTATAATATGTCCTGTGTATGATATGACCCCCTCCCTAACTTGGGCTACTAATTTTAGGGGACAAAAGAGCAGATTACATTTGAAGATTAGGGGCTGGATTTTCAGCATTGCTCATTTTGGGGCGGTAATGGCGGTGGTGTGATAAAGTTTGCACTCGGAAAAAGTTTGCACCTCAGTCAGCAAAATTGGGCAGCTGGGCCCTGAGTGAGGGGTGGAGCGGTAAGGGAGGCGATGTACATCTCT
Source organism: Pristiophorus japonicus (assembly GCF_044704955.1). NCBI lineage: Eukaryota > Metazoa > Chordata > Chondrichthyes > Pristiophoridae > Pristiophorus > Pristiophorus japonicus. The sequence goes on from NC_091992.1 coordinate 19,406,775, forward strand.
ATTAGGGCGCTAGGCTGGCTGAGCATGTGAAAAGCCCGAGCTAAACAGCCGGCCTCGGACCGCTCTAAAAGTGGCCTGAGGAGAAAAAAAAACCTGGAAAAAAAACAGCAAAAACACTCCCAATAAATACCTCACGCCACCACTACATAAATCTAAAAATAAAACAATTCCACTTATCCGAGGTAGACATTACTTCCCTCACTGCAGCCGCTACAGGTCGCACCGCCCGTTTTCACAGGCAATCCCAGCATGGCGCTCCAGGGAGCGCTATGGATCGGGCGGGGGCCAAAAATCGATCAGGGGCGTTAAGGGCTTCTAGGCGGTAATGCTCAGCACCCCGCCGAAACCGGCCCCAAAAATCCTGCCTGGGCGCCGGCAGATGACCGCCCGCCCAGAAGAGCTCACCGCCGCCATTGCCGCCAACAGAGCCGAAAATCTAGCCCCATTAAAAGTGAAGGGATTTCTCTTTGCCTATTCAGTAAACCATTGTATGGTGCTTCAATATTATCTTCATTGCAGTTTGCTCGAAGAGGGATAGAAAACAAATACCCCAAATTAAAGCAGCAGTTTCTACTTATAACTCTTGTCACTTTCCCAACTGATATGAGTGTACCCTTGTGACACACGGCTGGATATTGATGCAGAAATCCTTTTACAGTGGACTCGCAAAACCCAAACCAGTGTGCACAATCCATCACCTAGATAATTAGGAGAAGGTTTGCTCTATCTGTGCAGCACAGTTGGATGCAGGGAGTCTTTGTCCCTTTGTGCTTCTTCATCCAAATCTAACCAGTGTGCTGGTTATCTAAAACACTCCGCACCTTTGCGAGAGAGATTGCAGTAGATTTCTTTCTTGTGATATCACAGTGGTATTGTTGAGCCTGATGCAGTAACTCGTATGTGTGCACACAGAACCTTATTTCAATTGTTCTTATTGATAAAGAAAAGACTGCCTTTACGGTAGGTTTATGATCAATTGACCTAATTCATTACCTGCCTGAGCATACAATAAATAGCCTCTGCAAAGTACGAGGCTTATCCAGATCACAGTTATTAGAGTCTTCACTGTACGGCTGTTCTGTGATAAGTCTCCTATATTAGAACTGATTATTGGCCTGATACTCAGTTTTGATATTCAGTTGATAGCATCGATTTTTCTAGCTTTATTTAGTGCTCTTCATGCTTTCTGTGGTACTGCCTGCGACAGTTTATTGAGAAATGCACTCGGAGATTGTAGAAAACAATTGTGGATCGCACTGACGGGTTTTCTACATCACAGGAGAAAAAATAACAGGGAAATTGTGTTCCTTCGAAGTGAAAAATGAGGCAGTACAATCTTAGGGCCACGCTCATTATGGACACAGCACTGGCTAATACCCACAATTTTCCAACCTCTGTAACCTCTTCCACCGTACAACCCTCTGAGATCTCTGGGTTCCTCCAACTCTGGCCACGTGCACATCCCCGGTTTCCATTGGCAGATTGGAATACCCTCCCTAAGATTCTCTACCTCGCTCTCCTCTAATTTTTTTTTAATGTTTGATTTATTCGTTCATTGGATGTGGGCATTACTGGCAAGGCCAGCATTTATTGCCCATCACTAATTGCCCTTGAGAAGGTGGTGGTGTGCCACCTTCTTGAACCGCTGCAGTCCGCGTGGTGAAGGCACTCCCACAGTGCTGTTAGGGAGGGAGTTCCAGGGTTTGGACCCAGCGACGATGAAGGAGCGTGATATACTTCCAAGTCAGGATGGTGTGTGACTTGGAGGTGGTGGTGTTCCCATGTGCCTGCTGCCCTTGTCCTTCTAGGTGGTAGAGATCGAGGGATTGGGAGGTGCTGCTGAAGAAACCTTGACGAGTTGCTGCAGTGCATCTTGTAGATGGTACACACTGCAGCCACGCTGCGCCGGTGGTGGAGGGAGTGAATGATTAAGGTGGTGGATGGGGTAACAATCAATCAGACTGCTTTGTCCTGGATGGTGTCGAGCTACTTGAGTGTTGTGGAAGCTGCACTCATCCAGGCAAGTGGAGACTATTCCATCACACTCCTGACTTGTGTCTTGTAGGTGATAGAAAGGTCTTGGGGAGGTGACTCACTCATTAAGAATAGCTAGCCCTTTACCTGCTTTTGTAGCCATAGTATTTATGTGGTTGGTCCAGTTAAGTTTCTGGGCAGTGGTGACCCCAGGATGTTGATGGTGGAGGATTCGGCAATGTCAAGGGGAGATGGTTAGACTCTCTCTTGTTGGAGATGGCCATTGCCTGGCACTTGTGTGGTGTGAATGATAGTTGCATCTTAACAGCCCAAGCCTGGATGTTGCAGCTTCCCTAGGTTGGCACCTCATTTTTAGGTACACCTGGTGCTGCTCCTGGCAAGCTCTTCTACACTCTTCATTGAACCAGGGTTGGTCCTCTGGCTTGATGGTGATGGTAGAGTGAGGGATATGAGGGAAATTGTGCTGGAATAAAATTCTGCTGGTGCTGATGGCCCACAGTGCCTCATTGATGCCCGGTTTTGAGCTGCTAGATTGGTTCTGAATCTATCCCATTTAGCACGGTGGTCATGCCACACAACACGATGGAGGGTGTCCTCAGTGTGAAGACGGGAATTTGTCTGCACAAGGACTGTGTGGTGATCATGGCTACCAATGTTGTCATGGACAGATGCATCTGCAATTGGTAGATTGGTGAGGACAAAGTCAAGTAGGTTTTTCCCTCGTGTTGGTTCTCTCACCAGCTGCCACAGGCCCATTCTGGCAGCTCTATTCTTCAGGACTCGGCCAGCTCAGTCAGTAGTGTTGCTACGGAGCCAGTCTTGTTGATGGACATTGAAGTCCCCCACCCAGAGTACATACTGTGCCCTTGCTGCCCTCCATGCTTCTTCCAAATGGTGTTCAACATGGAGGAGTACTGATTCATCAGCTGAGGGAGGGTGGTAGGTGGTAATCCGCAGGCAGTTTCCTTGCCCATGTTTGACCTGATGCCATGAGACTTCATGGGGTCCGGAGTCAATGTTGAGGACTCCCAGGGTCACTCCCTCCCGACTGTATATCACTGTTCCACCTCCTCTGGTGGGTCTGTCCTGCCAGTGGGACAGGACACACCCAGATATGAAGATGGAGGAGTCTGGGACATTGGTTGATGGGTATAAAACACTCGATAAAAGGTTCCTCTTTGACTAAGCTGTTTGTCACCTGTCCTACCCACTTCTTACGTGGCTCGGTGTCAAATTCCATTTGATAACGTTCCTGTGAAGCGCCTTGGGACATTTTGCTATGTTGCTATATAAATGCAAGTTGTTGTTGTGAGTTCCCGATCTCGGTCATTGAAGGGAGGAGCAGAGCAGAATGTGAATAGCTGCCCTTACCTGCTCTTCCATGCCCCCACTGACTAACAAATCCTGTAACCAGTTTGCCTGGGTGCCATTTCACTGAATAACAGTGAATGATTCAGGAAGGACCAAGAAGAAATATAATTTCTGATTGAGCCTAAAAGGCTTCCATCCTATCCTCTAACTGGTCTCACTGGGTCTGAAAGCCTCCAGTCCTGCCTTCTGAAAGACCCGACTGATTTAAATCGACGCTCTCCAATCCCGGTGAACAATAGTGGTGTTTCTTGGAAAGTGCAGACAAGCTGATACAGGAGTCGAAACACGAAAGGACCGACAGATTCCAACTTCCGGGGCCTCATCTGAAAGCCGCTGATCAGATGCTTGGCCAACGCCAGCAGAAGGCGGCAGCTGGACGGTCAGGGAAGACTGAAATCAGGCAGCCCAGAGGCTGGGAGGGAATGTGTGGTGAGGGTCTTAAAGCTGGGGGGCGGGACAGGGGTGAGGTGGGGCCTGGGTTAGAAGAGGCCCGGACTCTTCTTGACCGTTTGAGGCTTCTACGGGAGGCTTGTCCGCCGCCAAAACTAACAGTTCTCAAATTGCAGAATCGGAGGGGGGACTGGAGCCGTTCCAAATGAACTATTTCCTGCTCTGTTCTTGCCCACTGGAGAAGAGATAAAATCGGCCATGTCACTGTTGGCAGTTGTCCTGCAAGCTGCTATCCTTGACAAATTCCACTGCACCTGATACTACTGTGCTGTGGAAGTACACACACCTACAAAATCACCACCAGCACACTCCATAAAAGGGATGCATTACATTTCTAGCCACATATTTATAACTTGGAACATTTTGATGGAAAATACATTACACTGCCTTACCCATTGTGTGTCCCTGTGCACAGCAGACAGTGCCACACTACCTGCAAAATATGAAAGTAAGAGAGAAAGAACTTGCAATTATTTAACACCTTTCACCTCCTCTGGATGTTGCAATGCACCTCAAGCCCAATGAATTTCTTTTGAAGTGTAGTCCCTGTTGTTATGTAGGCAAACACGGCAGCCACATTTTCACACAGCAAGATCCCACAAACAACAATGACATGAGTGACCAGAGAATCTGTTTGTGGCGATGTTGGTTGGTTGGTTGAGGCCAGGTCACCGGAGCAGCTCTCTGCTGTACATCTGTAATCACAAATTCTAAGCAATAGGCAATGGAGTCTTACTTTACGATAGTGCTGAGGGAGCGCTGCACTGTCGGAGGTGCCGTCTTTCAGATGAGATGTTAAACCGAGGCTCCGTCTGCCCTCTCAGGTGGACGTAAAAGATCGCATGGCACTATTTCAAAGAAGAACGGGAGTTATCCCCGGTGTCCTGGCCAATTTTTATCCCTCAATCAACATCACAAAAAAACAGATTATCTGGGTCATTATCACATTGCTGTTTGTGGGAGCTTGCTGTGTGCAAATTGGCTGCCTCATTTCCCACATTACAACACTCCAAAAGTACTTCATTGGCCGTAAAGCGCTTTGAGACATCCGGTGGACGTGAAGGGCGCTATATAAATGCAAATCTTTCTTTTAGTATAACGCTGATGAACAAATAGGTTCAATTAAAAGTTGAAAGATAGAGCCACATGCTTGTAGATTGCTGATAGATTTCAGTGTAAAACAGTAACTTCGTGAGGTGATTATTTAATGCACGGTTCACTGTAATCAATAAAAATGTTCGTTCAGCTATTTCTAATTAAGGATTGGTTCCATGATTCCTGTAGTGGTTTGAAGCAGAAGCAGACACTTAGCTCCCTGTAACAGATGGATTAGATTCATAAGTTAATTGATTTTGTCCACAATTACTGCCCAGTATTTAAACAGCTGCTGACGCCTCAGTGGAGCAGGATGTACATAGGTCACAAATTAGAGGAGGAACAGGATGCTGAGGTTGTACACAGAGTGCAAGGCCCTGAGAAAGCATCTCCAAAGTAAAATAGACGAAGCAAGTCATTATGGCGGGAGGTGATTATTAAGGTTAATTGTGTAGGTGTGCGATGAGAGCCAATGTAAATGTTATTATGGAGTTGGTGGTGCGTGTGTGTATTGATGGAAACTGGAAATGAACCTATGTTGGGATTAATGATTAACAGCAGCCAGCTGAAGTCCTAAACGTTATGGCTTAAGTTGTAAGCTGCGGGGTATGTTTGCAAATTCGGGAAGATTAGAGTTGTGTACAAGGTGGTGTCTCTTGCCTTATACAGTTGCTTAAAAATAGATCAAAGAAAATACGTCCTGCAGAAGGTCACATATTGATATCTGGGTTACTGCTTATGATAACTTGCTTCAACTATTGGGTGGCGAGCTGGTAGGAGGACGGCAATCAATACTGAAAATTGGAATAGGTTTGGAGAAGTAATAAGCTTTTCTGAACTAGATGAATTACATCTAAATGAAGGTGTAGAAATGTAGGTGTACATGTGTAAAATTTTCTTAAAATTAAGGATGGAGGGAGGAGGAAATAAGCAAGTGGGGAAAAATGGAGTAGGTAGTAAAGAGAAGTGAGATTGTGGAGTGAATATAAGAACATAAGAAATAGGAGCAGGAGCAGACCATTTGACTCCTCGAGCCTGCTCCGCCATTCAATAAGATCATGGCTGATCTGATCATGGACTCAGCTCCACTTTCCTGCCCGCTCCCCATAACCCTTTACTCCCTTATCGCTCAAAAATCTGTCTATCTCCACCTTAAATATATTCAATGACCCAGCCTCCACAGTCCCATGGGGCAGAGAATTCCATAGATTTACAATCCTCTGAGAGAAGAAATTTCTCCTCATCTCAGTTTTAAATGGGCGGCCCTTTAATTCTAAGACTACCTCCCCTAGTTTTAGTTTCCCCTATGAGTGGAAATATGCTCTCTGCTTCCACCTTGTCGAGCCCCCTCATAATCTTATAAGTTTCAATACAATTACCTCTCATTCTTCTGAACTCCAATGTGTATAGGCCCAACCTACTCAACCTATCCTCATAAGTCAATCCCCTCACCTCCGGAATCAACCTAGTGAACCTTCTCTGAACAGCCTCCAATGCAAATATATCTTTCCTTAAATATGGAGACCCTATTAGACACGGTGGTCAAATGAGAGCGGATTAATACTTGTAGAAACAGGACTAGGTTCACTCACCAGAATGAGATTGCTACCTGAGGTTGTGTGTTCAACATATGATGGGGCGGTGGAGAAAAAATATCACCTGCCTCCAGCTCATGGGTAGAGGTCCTGGAAGACAAAAGAAAAGTGTGATCTTAACGTTTTATCAGAGCAGCTCATGGGCTGGTATAGCTCTTGCTGTTCATAATGATGAGATACATCCTCCAACTGTGGCAAAGCCAACTGTTACACATTTGTGGAAGTAAAGAGATTTGTCTGCCCATGTCTGTGTGTGTATGTATGTACCAATTTGTGGTCTGTTGTTGGAAGTGTCTGAAAAAGAAAGACTTACATTTATATAGCGCCTTACAAGACCACCGGACGTCTCAAAGCACTTTGTAGCCAATTGAGTACTTTTGAAGTGTAGTCACTGTTGTAATGTAGGAAACGTGGCAGTCATTTTACGCACAACAAGCAGCAATGTGATAATGACCAGATAAACTGTTTTTGTTATGTTAATTGACAGATAAGTATTGGCCAGGACACCAGGGATAACTCTCTTGCTCTTCTTCAAAATAGTGCTATGGGATCTTTTACTTCCACCCAAGAGGGCAGACGGGGCCTCGGTTTAACATCTCATCTGAAAGATAGCATCTCCGACAACACAGCGCTCACTCAGCACTGCACTGGAGTGTCAGCCGAGATTTTTGTTCTCAAGTCCCTGGTGTGGGACATGAACCCACAACTTTCTGACTCAGAGGCAAGGGTGCTATCCACTGAGCCACAGCTGACACTAGCAAAGATTGACTAACTATCTGAGAAAGCTAACTATCCTGAGTACTGCAGCTCCACCATTATAATCACAGCTGCGATAGTTGGTACAACACCAAAAGCTTTATCATATTGTATTGCAGTGGTTGTCAAGGTAACCGGAAGATAGGTATGTAAGTCCCAGTAGATTTTCAAGTCAATTGTAGTGCTTACTGGCTGAGCTGTTTTGACAAGGCTGTAATGGTTGCTATGGTTACAAAATGCAACCACTGAGGTCTTGGAAATCAGAAGCGTTTTGGGTCACACTTCATTACACTATGTAATGAAGTTAGGAGAAATTCATCTGTTCTAACCTCCCTTAATTATTATTTTCCCAATTGGAACACTAGTCACAATTGTACAACTGGAAAAGAAGGTGGATGCAGAAAGGCAGTGTTTGCAAATCATTATAAGCTGAGGAAATCATGTGCCAAACATAATTTAGTTTAAATTGCATAATGGACCCCTTACCTTGGGCAATAAGTCCTGACTTGAGTGAAGTATCCAAACAGTTGATGGACAGCGCCTAATTCACAAAGAAGGGTGATATGGCCTTGGGAGTCAAGATAAAAGGGAAGTGCAAATAATCTTTGTGAATCTTGAGCAAGATTTAACCATTGGGTGAAATGAATGTTTATTCTCGTTCCTACTTTGTTAGAATGTTATCCAATATGATGTAAACAGACATTGCCCTGCAACTTTCAACATAAATGACCTGGATGCAGAAATCAGCTTGTAAGCTTGTTGAAATTTGCAGGGGACGCGAAAATAGGAATTGCTATAGAAAGAAGAAAGAAAGACTTGCATTTATATATAGCGCCTTTCATGACCATCGCATGTCTCAAAGCGCTTTACAGCCAATGAAGTACTTTTAGAGTGTAGTCACTGTTGCATATATAGGGTTGGATAATGCAGTTAAGGTTCTGTAGAAAGAATAGCTCTGTTATAATGTAGGTAGTTTAGTACCAAATTAAATTTAATAGTCACTGTTCCAGTCTAGGGAAACATCGCAGCCAACTTGTGTACTGTTAGGCCCTACAAATGTTGCATGAGATGAATGATCTAATAATCTGGTTTAATGGTGTTAGTTGAAGGATAAATGTTGGCCAGAACAGCAGAAATCTCCTCCTCCTCCTTGAGTAGAGCCTTAGGATCTTGTACATCCAGCTGTGAAGGCAGACAGGGCTCCCATCCAAAATATGGCACTTCCAACAGTGCAGCACTCCCTTAGTGCACCTCAATTTACAGCCTGGAATGTGATTTGAACACATGACCTTCTGACTGCTGGGAAATGTAACCGAAACAATGGAACATTCCCACCTGGCAGAAAAACACTCTATTGTGTGCCTTTTTAGTTGTGCAGAGATGGGCAACTTAAAAAGGCCCTTGATTGGAAAGGGGATGGGGGTTATGAGGAAATGTTACAAATACACTCTGTTGAGAGGAGGTTATGGGAAGCAGGAGGTTGCGATCTATAATGTCTTAAAAATGGCATGGGCAAGAGTGAACACACAGTGCTGCTTCAAGGCCAGTCAGGCAAGGAAAGCAAGGCATATGAATCTTAAGCAGGTCTGGGGGGGGGGGGGGGGGGGGGGGGGGGGGTGGGGGGTGGGGTGTGAAAGTTCTTTACACGGGAGGCTGACTAACTTTTTTTGGAATGATTTGTTGGGCAAGGATTGGGATGTAGGAGTTCTTGGTGCAGTTGGATGTCAGGCTGGGTGAGTTGAAATAACAGAGGAACAAACCCAATGGACTAAACGGCTTTACTTGTCTTTTACCGATTCCTGGGGTTCTTGTGTGAAGCCTGCTTCCACTTACCGTTTAGATTTATATGAGAAATGGTCACTCGCGTGAAGTACTGCGGTGAGTGGCACTCCCAATGAAGCTGTATTCCAGCCTAAGTTACTGCCTTGAGGAGAGGGGGCAATATCCTGAAGTGTATATTTAAATAAGTCAATTATTGGTCCATAACTTTCTGCTGAGAAGGGGAGCAATTAAGTACTCCAGAGGCAGTCGCTGAAGGGTCCTGAGGCAATAACTTTGTTAGGAGGGCATTCGCTCATTCGGCTGTAGTAGGGAAAAGTTCAGCTGTATCACTTTGCCTTTTAATTTGAGAAATTGCAAACTGTGTAAAAGTGCTCTGCACAATGCACTCTGTATATCAATGTGTAGCAAGCTTGTACTTAATGACCAGAGGCTCTGGCACCAAGCACACTCCCGCTTCAAATCACAGACAACTACTGCCACAGTCATTTCATCACGCCAGCAGTTTCCAAATGTGTCTGCTCAACAGTGTATAATCTAACAACCATCTACTGTCCATGTCTAGGATTATTTCCCCACAATTTGTACATTTGATTTATTAATCTTACTGATTCATTTTTGTCAAGGGTACAGTTTACGGAAATGTGGTGATGCCTTGCTCAGTGTTGAAGTCTGGGCAGAAGAGATTGAAGATTTTCTTTCTTGGCTCAAATAATGAGATTTTATGCTCTCATGTATTCAGAGATTGAAAGCAACTCTTTATATATTTGATCTGCTCAGCTAAATATATTTTGCAAAGACGGGTATATTTCTCAAAAGGAGAATATGGAGTTAAGTCGCAGATCAGCAATGAACCCTCTTCCGCATATGGCAATGGATGCTAGATCAATTGTTAATTTTAAATCAGAGATTGATAGCTTTTTGTTAGCCAAAGGTATTAAGGGATATGGGGCAAAGGCGGGTATATGGAATTAGGTCACAGATCAGCCATGATCTCATTGAATGGCAGAACAGGCTCGAGGGGCTCAATGGCCTCCTCCTGTTCCTATGCTCCTTTGCAACTTGTACCTTAAGGCCATTTAGTTCAAAATCTCAATAGTCAGCTCTATTCCCTCTATAATGTATGCACCCGTGGGTATGCTCACAGGTTTGTAGAGCTGTTGAGACAAAAAGAGTTGTAGAGCTGTTGATGCCTTTCAGTTCTATGCGGAGGGGATTCCTGTATGGGCTGCTCTTGCACACTCTTCACATTGCCATTCTTGTCTGCAGTCTGCACACGCCATGTTGCATCAGCTTGCCATCCGGAGGAGACGGGGGTCTCCAATGGAGTGCACTCTACGCGGGAGTCCTCCCGCGATTTATCAGGGACTTGGCCTGGAGGGTGGTGCACGGAGCAGTCTCGTGCAATAAATTTTTAAGCCGGTTCATGGGCTCCCAGGCCGCCTGCAATTTCTGCGATCTGGAAGAGTCCGTGTTCCATGTTTTTATGGAATGTGCGAGGTTGCAGCCCCTAATCCACTATTTAAAAGGGCAGCTCCTCAAATTCTGGCTGCACTTCAGTCCCACACTCCTGATCTTTGGGCACCCTGTGCGGAGGGGAGCGGGCAGGTCGGAAGGCCTCCTCGTAGGACTACTCCTGGGCACGGCCAAGGGGGCCATCAGCCGGCCCAGGCAGCGGGCGGTCGAGGGAGTCATTCAGCCCGACTGCCTGCCTCTCTTCCGCACTTACATCTGAGCCAGGGTGTCCCTGGAGATGGAGCACGCGGTGTCCACCGGTACGCTCGCGGCCTTCCGCCAGAGGTGGGCGCCGGAGGGACTGGAGCACATCATCACCCCCGGCAACCAAATTTTAATTTGATTTTATATGTTTTAAAGTTCAATTTGTTTTATTGCCGGGTTTTTTAGTGTCCCACGAGTCAGGGGGCACTTGTATAATTTGTCTCTCGGTGCCCTAAAAAAAGGGCACTTGATAAGTGGTTGGAGTGTCCCCTTCCTTTAATTAGGTGGCACTTGAGTTAATGTTTATTTTTTTTGTTCTCAACAAAAGAGTTGTAGAGCTGTTGATGCCTTTCAGTTTTGCGCGGAGGGGATTCCTGTATGGGCTGCTCTTGCACATTCTTCACATTGCCATTCTTGTCTGCAGTCTGCACACGTCATGTCGCATCAGCTTGCCATCCGGAGGAGGCGGTGGTCCCCAATGGAGTGCACTCTACCACGGGAATCCTCCCACTATTTATTGGGGACTTGGCCTGGAGGGTGGTGCATGGAGCAGTCCCGTGCCATAAATTTTTAAGTCGGTTCACGGGCTCCCAGGCCGGCTGCAATTTCTGCGGTCTGGAAGAGTACGTGTTCCATGTTTTTATTGAATGTTCGAGGTTGCAGCCCCTCGTCCAATATTTGAAGGGGCTGCTCCTCAAATTCTGGTTGCACTTCAGTCCCACACTCCTGATCTTTGGGCACCCTGTGCGGAGGGGAGCGGGCAGGTCCGAAGGCCTCCTCGTAGGACTGCTCCTGGGCATGGCCAAGGGGGCCATCAGCCGGTCCAGGCAGCGGGCGGTCGAGGGTCTGCCTCTTTCCGCGGTTGCATACGAGCCGGTCCGCGAAAGGTGGGCACCGGAGGGACTGGAGTGCATCATCACCCCCGGCAACCAAATTTTAATTTGATTTTACTGTTCAAAGGTTAATTTGTTTAATTTGTCGATTTAAGTGCCCCCCCCCATGCCCTTTAATCAGGGGGCATTTGATTAAAGTATTACAACAAAAAATAGTTGTAGAGCTGTTGAGTTGTGAGTGGCTTAGCCAGTCACATGATGTTCACAAGACTCAATAAAACCCCAGCCTGTTGGGTTCGGGTGATCCACGATGAGGCAGGTGGTTGTGAGCCTGGTGGATAAACTGGTAATGTGTAGTGTGATTGTTGAACCCTTGCTAATAAGACAACTAGTTCTTAATAGCGATGTGTTGCTATGAATTCTTAAGCAAAGAACCCCCGAAGCAAATACATTATACTGGCCAATCGTCTCCCCCTTTGTTCCAGCTCGCCTTGGGCATGGCCAAGGGGGCCATCAGCTGGTCCAGGCTTGTGATGCAGTCTAATTCGATGGGTGCTGTCTGTTCTCTCGTACCTCACCGAGGATGAATGTGGGTTTTGGGTTGGGGGAGAGGGGCTTTGTCCTCCCTATTGGCTGTTCTTTCCCTTTTTGGAGCTGGTGAACCTGCTGTATTTTGTCTGCATCTCTTGTCTTAATTTCAAACTGGATCTCCTTGTTTTCTATATTCTATCTCTCCCATTTTTCTAATTTTTCTTGAGTCTTCCTCAGCCATTCACATACCCTTTATTTCTTTTAAAGTCTTTTTTAAAACTTCTTTAATGCTTCCGTCTATTGCCTCATCTAGTAATCATTCTACTGATATTCTGTGTGTTTCTGTCTTTTTTATATATTTTCTCTCCCCTGCCCATTTTTACTAATCCTATTGGTGCTTGTCTCTTATTTCATGGTTCTGATTGTAGGGTACAATCCAAAAATGTTGACGAATTATTCTCTCCACAGATACTGAATGCTTCACGTGTGTTTTTGGCGTCTTCTGGGGCTTTTTTTGGTTTCGGATTTCCAACATTTGTAATACTTTGGGGTCGAAATTTGGTCCCGCTGTTTTTGAGGCGGTGTCACCGCCTGATCGCTGGTTTTACCGCCAGGCGTTAGGGGCCGGCTCCAACGGCCAAATTCAGACTTTACGCCTAAAGATGAGAACAGCGCTAAAAGGTGGCGTTGCGCACTTAACTTCGGGCGGGAGCTCAGGGCCGACTGAATTTCCCGACGGGAGGCTGCCACCATGCTAGGAAAAAAACGGAAAGGAAAGGGAAGAAAAAAAAAATAACTAAGACTTCTCCGATCCACACACACACTTCCAACTTCTTAAAACTAATGAAAACATGCAGAAATAAATTCCTTTCTGGGCGAGTCTGCCCGAAAGCCACTCTTTAACCACCACGTTTTTCAGGCTGTACGGCCGCCTGCCCGTACAGCAGCCGTATAAAGCAAATATCGTGACAGAGGGGGGTCAAAGAGGCATTGTACGCTGGATGGCGTCACCACGCGGGTGATGTTAGCCGGCACAGTGTTGCCTCTTGGTGCCTCTGCCAAAGAGCCTATTGAATTTCAGCCGGGGTGTGGCTTAAAGCAGGAAAGGGGTACTGAGGTGAATGATCAGCCATGATCTTATTGAATGGTGGTGCAGGCTCGAAGGGCCGAATGGCCTACTCATGCAGCTATTTTCTATGTTTCTATGTTTCTATGTTAACGGCGACGGTCGGCCTTTGCTGCCCGTTTGCTGCCTATCACCGGCGGTAACGGGCTGCGTCCACAACACAGTTTCGACCCCTTCATATTTTATTTTTAACTATTCATTCTTCAGGTGAACTTATTGTCACAATTGAGAACACCTTCTAACATTTCTTACTTGTGTTCACTGCAAAAGGCAGCTTTGATAAGTAGGTCTGTGTCTCATGAACCAAAACATAGCACCATGCATATACAGAATGGAATGTTGTGTGTCTCAAGATTAACCATTTCCCCTCCACCACTGGAATATACTGGAAAAACTATCAGCTGCCCACTATATATCCTGATCTCACTAATAGATGGGAAAGTACCACACTGATAGAACATGTATTTAAGGCTAGACTATTTTTGGGGGGAGAAATATACAGAGAAGCAAGTTAAATCTGCACATAAAATTGTGATACATAATGTGATGTATACCAGTACATTAAATTTATTTTTGAATCTTAGCGCAACGCATTATTTCAGCATCTTTCTGGTCCGTTTGCAGGGCCCTTTATATGAACTTGACACAATCACATGCCTTGATGCTGATGGACTTCTGTCTCTGCAGTGATCCGGAAATATGGTGGATCTGAGTGAACTGGAGAACCAAGGGCTGGTGCTCACGTACATCTGGTCCAGACATCTCTCATCCCTCAGTACAAAAGAGGCTTTTCCTTAATAAGCACAATGGCCTAGAAATTCGTGTTCACCACGAAGGTTGCCGGTGTCACGGTGTCACCAGTTGCCGGTAGCGCAAAGGGAAGGAGGAAAATGCCGGCCGCCGATGGACCCCCCCCCCACCAGCTGGTGAAAGAACAGCGGCTGACATTTTTTTGCCGCTGTATGGTGCTACGGAGTGGCGGTATGTACATGACTTTCTAGCTCTATTATTTTTGAGGCCCCACATTCCTTCTCAATAGGCAGGCAAACAGACATAGAACTATTCCCGCGGCACCCCAGCCTCATCTGCAAGATTGTCAGATCAATTGTTCTGACCTGTGAAGCAATTATTATTATCTTGGTGGTCCATTCTTTAGAGATAAAGACAGCCCCTAAATGCTGGCCTCCTGTCTAATATCAATCTACAGACTAAAGATCCATTGTCGCATAAAGGACATGTAATTTGACTAGCAGAGTGTCGGTCATGGCTCAGTGGGTAGCAGCCTTGCCTCTTAGATAAAAGGTTGTGGGTTCATGTCCCACTCCAAAGACTTGAGCACAAAAATCAAGTGCAGTATGGAGAGAGTGTTTCACTGTCTTTCGGCTAAGATATTAAACCGAGGCCCTGTCTGCTCTCTCAGGTGGACGTAAAAGAGCCCGTGGCACTGTTTCGAAGAAGTGCAAGGGAGTTATCCCCGGTGTACTGGACCAATATTTATCCCTCAATCAACATAACAAAAGCAGATTATCTGGTCGTTATCACATCGCTGCTTGTGAGAGCTTGCTGTGCGCATATTGGCTGATGTATTTCCTACATTACAACAGTGGCTGCATTTCAAAAGTACTTCATTGGCTGCAAAGTGCTTTGGAAGGTCCTGAGGTCATGAAAGGCGCCATATAAATGGAGCTCCAAGCCAGGGCTACATGTCACAATTCTCCTGCTCATTGTCTCAAATTAGAAAGCAGCTTAATTTTGTTGTTGATATGTAATTCCTCCAGATGGAAGTGCCTGTTAGTTTTGCATACAGATGAGAAAATAACAGCTGCTGTTTCGGTTTTTAAAATCCCAGAGCTCTGGCCTGGTTGCAACTTAAATGTAGATATAACAAAATGTTACAACTAAAACTGGATGGATCCTCATTTTTGATGCGTGTAGAATAACGGATCATTTGAAGACTGCTTCTCCTTCGCCTGTGCCCCCTCCATAACCTTGCTGCATCACGCGCTGAGCAGCCCCCACTCTCAGTGTGATGTGTTGCCCAAGCTGGGATTCAGTGCTGTTCCCAGCGGTCTTGCTCGCCAGCCAAAAGGAAAGGTGAGCTTGTTTTTGTGGTGATTGCAACTTTAATATGGGGGAATAAAATCACCCAACTAAAATAGAACTATTGAATAGAGTTATTGGTCTCTTGCTTCTTTTCCCCTCCTCCTGCAGTGAAGGGCCTGACTTCAATTTGGCAACCGTTGACTGTTTTTGAACCACTGAGTGTGGGGAGCCGATAATGGCACATGTTTCCCATTACTCCTTGGGGGCAGCCAACAACAACCTTTACGGGCGTGAGCCTCAAACAGGACATTGATTGGAGCGGTGCCCTTGGCAAATGTTCGTGGGCAAAGCAATGGCTTAAGACAGTAAAGGGCCAATTTGCAGGGTGCAGCCTTGCTGGAAGGAAGCGTGGGGTGGCAGAACTGGCCCATTCCCAAACTTGCACTTCTGACACACGAGCCTTCATAATGGGGACCTCACCTCACAATATTACCCCTTCAGGCTCAACAAGCTGTTTTAACAATATCTCTCACTCTGAATTGAATCTGTTTGGGGGGGGGCCTGTTGAGTATATTACAAGCTTCTCTCTCTCTCTCTGAGCTTGAAGAATGAAACCAGGCTGAATTTCAGGACTTTCCACAGTCCAGAAAGGGTGAACAAAAGGTGGTGAAATATTCATTCTCTGACTGCTCACTTTCCAGTATGTGTTTCTCCGAATGATGAGGAAAATTATAACCCTGTTAACTTTTTAACTGGGTAGTTAAGAAATCAACTGTAGCCCATCAAACATTTAAACCTATCGTTTTGTCGACCAGTGTTGTGTGTAAAACCATCCTGAGTAAAACTGCCTCTCTGAAATGTAGTGGTTTATTTCTTAAATAATGTCAGCATTTTAAATCCATTTGAAAGCCAGTGTGTGCTACAATTATATGTGCAGAGCCTGCCTGAACAGTCTGTACTTTACCATTCATTGATGTACTCTGCTACTGATCCAGGTAGACCTCCGTGAATTTGTTTTTACACTGAAGTCATCCATATTTCATACTTTATAAAAAGAAAATGACAAGCCACTTAAAGTTGCTTTTTAAAGGAAATGCTGCTACTGAATAACACGGGTGAGTATTCCGATGAATGGATCCCTTCAATTAGAGTGTAATTAATCTGCATTTTAGTTTGAGAATGCTGACAGGGAAAGTTTTCATTTTTACTGTAATCATTTGCTCCTGACATAAGGGGGCTTTGTAGCAAGAATAAGCTATTTTAAGCATGCAAATACCTTTTCTCATGAGCTTTTCAAACACAGTCTAAGTAGGAATAAAAACAGACAATGCTGGAAATCTCAGCAGGGCAGGCAGCATCTGTGGAGAGGAAGCAGCGTTAACATTTCGGGTCAATGAGACGAAGGGTCATCGACCCGAAACATTAACTTTGCTTCCTCTCCACAAGTGCTGCCTGACCTGCTGAGATTTCCAGCATTTTCTGTTTTTATTCCAGATTCCAGCATCCGCAGTATTTTGCAGGTAGGGTTGTCAAAAGTGACACTCCCTGTACTTGATTGACAGTTATCGATGGCAGCCTGTGAATGAGATGGGACTGCTGCTTCAGAACCTCATTTTCCCCCAGTGCCTCGCGAGGCAAGACTTGCTGCTGTTGTTGTGGGGATATAAACACTTCTGATGGTGCCATTATGGTGCATTGAGTGAGTGGCCCACTGTAGGAAAACAACATCACTGGCCGGTATGGAGCTTCCCTTGCTATTGGAAAACACCCAACTGCCAGAAAAGTGATGGGTGCATCCCAAGCCATTTCTCTGTTCTGATGCACTAATGTGAGTGTGACAAATGAATCCAAAGGTGACTACACAGAGAATATATCTATCGTCTGCATACATAACAGTTATTGCACTGGAGAGGGTACAGAGGAGATTTATGAGGATGTTGCCAGCAGCGGAGAATCTTAGCTACGAGGAAAGATTGGATAGGCTGGGTTTATTTTCCTTGGAACAGAGAAGGCTGAGGGGAGACCTCATTGAGGTGTATAAAATTATGAGGGGCCTAGATATAGTGGATAGAAAGGGCCTATTTTCCTTAGCAGAGGGATCAACAACCAGGGGACATAAATTTAAAGTAATTGGTAGAAGGTTTAGAGGGGATTTGAGGGGAAAGTTCTTCACATAGAGGGTTGTGGGGGTCTGGAACTCACTGCCTGAAAGGGTGGTAGAGGCAGAAACCCTCACTACATTTAAAAAGTACTTGGATGTGCACTTGAAGTGCCACAACCTGCAGGGCTACGGACCTAGAGCTGGAAAGTGGGATTAGGCTGGATAGCTCTTTGCTGGCTGGCACGGACACAATGGGCCGAAATGGCCTCCTTCCACGCTGTAAACGTCTATGATTCTATGAACACTGATTTGACCTCAACTGGAGTATTGTGTCCAATTCTGGGCACCGCACTTTAGGAAGGATGTGAAGGCCTTCGAGAGGGTGCAGAAAAGATTCACGAGAATGCTTTCAGGGATGAGGAACTTCAGTTACAGGGATAGACTGGAGAAGCCGGGGTCGTTCTCCTTAGAGCAGAGAAGGTTGAGAGGAGATTTGATAGAGATGTTCAAAATCATGAGGCGTTGAGACAGAGTAGGTAGTGAGAAATTGTTCCCATTGGCAGAAGGGTCGAGAACCAGAGGACACAGATTTAAGGTGCTTGGCAGAAGGTCCAAAGGCGACATGAGGAAAATCTTTTTTACGCAGCGAGTGGTTAGGTTCTGGAATGCACTGCCTGAAATGGTGGTGGAGGCAGACTCAATCGCGGCTTTCAAAAGGAAATTGGATAAGTACCTGAAGGAAAAAAAACTTGCAGGGCTACGGGGAAAGAGCGGGGGGAGTGCGACTAGTTGAAGTGCTCTTGCAGAGAGCCGGCACGGGCTCGATGGGCCAAATGGCCTCCTCCTGTGCTGTAACCATTTTATGATTCTAGATCGTGACTGTGAATGCTGATCAGTATGAAAGAGAGAGCAATTTGTAAGTTATCAGCACAAGTGCATTGTCTCTGGCTTCTGACAATACACAAGAAGGTATTTAAGATCACGCAGCAGCAGTTTGGTAAATGACCAATTCTGAGTTCTACTTGTGTGTTTGTCCCTCTGCAACCGAAGCCTTGCACTGACCGCTCAGTATGCCCTGGAACACAGTGCTGGCTGCTTTAAAATCTTGTCTGAATTCCATTGTCAGCCGTTCTGATGGTTTCATGCTGTACATCATCTTAAAACCTGACGCGCTGTCCACAGGTGCCCTTTAAATGTACATGATTTGGGATTAACCTTAAACCTCCCTGGTGCCACGGCTAACCTGTATTTATGTGCTGCTGCTGCTGCCGGAGGTAATGACGGTCTCATTTGTGCTTCACGCATGGTGATGTGACTGAAACACATCGGAACATTCAGTAAGGAGCGAGCCAAGTTTGCGCTTGCCTGTGAGTCCGTGTGGTTCACTGCACTGCATCATGGGAGCCGTAGCGTTTTATGAGGCGTGCTTTTCGCCCTTTCTCCATTCAGGTCAAAGGAGATGACTGCAACCCTGCGTAGACTGGGAACTTTTAATGTCTTGGCAGCTAAGACTGATGCTGGGGATATAATGAGATACATATGTTTATAATTGTAGACATTCATAAAACTTACTTTGTACATAAATTGGTAATTTTGCTGATGTAGTGTACAGATTTATAGATGGCTGAGTGAGAATAATTTACTCAAGAGGCTCAGACTGTATTATAGGCCACAAGAGTAAATTAGTCTTACGTTCACTTTCAAGTGTGTGCAGCCAGTACTAATGGCGAGTGGATGTATATTGCTAAATACAGCGAAGTTGATGTGTCACTACAGAATTATGGCAATCTGGCTCTTGAAGCTCAGGTAACTTGGTCTTATTTACTGGTTAGTCCTGTTTGCATTTTGCAGGTCTGGAGGCTTGGAAAGGGCCTTTTGTTTTTAGTGTGGTGAATAGAACCTAAATTAAAACACACAGATCTGTTAGCATCACTAACTTGAGGTGATAGGAATGTGAATTTAAACTTTATGCACAATCCCAACACCCCACGATGTGCTTGTATAAAACACAAAAAAGAAAAAGAAAAGAAAGACTTGCATTTATATAGCACCTTTCACGACCACTGGTTGTCTCAAAGCATTCTCCAGCCAATGACGTATGTTTTGAAGTGTAGTCACTGTTGTAGAAGACTAAACTTGGCTATCCCTGTAATAAGGGAATTCTGTCTGGACTCCCTCCTGCTCCATAATTTTGTCCTGTTTTTTGTCCTCAAGATACTGACGTGCACGTGGAAGAGAGGTGATCTTATAGAAATTCATAAGATAATGAGGGGGCTCGACAAGCTGGATGTAGAGAGGATATTTCCACTTGTAGAGGAAACTAAAACTAGGGGCCATAGTCTCAGAATAAGGGGTCACCCATTTAAAACTGAGATGAGGAGAAATTTCTTCTCTCAGAGGGTTGTAAATCTGTGGTATTCTCTGCCCCAGAGAGCTGTGGAGGCTGGGTCATTGAATATATTTAAGGTAGAGATAGACAGATTTTTGAGTGATAAAAGAATAAAGGGTGTGGGGAGTGGGCAGGGAAGTGGAGCTGAGTCCATGGTCAGATCAGCCATGATCTCATTGAATGGCGGAGCAGGCTCGAGGGGCCGTATGGCCTACTCCTGCTCCTATTTCTTATGTTCTTATGATACAGCTTCCATGGGGACTGGGCCAACCCCTGGTATTTCTCCCATGTAGTCATTCTTCAGCCGTGTCTAGAGTGAGTTTTAGACTATTTGTTAGTGATGGGCATCACAGCTGAGCCTGACCCTATCTTTCCAGTGAGGTTTACTTGATGGCAATCAGGGGCAAGAAGTCCTGCCACTCCAAGCTAAGCACGCTGAGTGATCAGCTAATTCGATCCAGTCCAGGGATTAAACCCACGACATTTCTCGTCTAGGTAGCTCGGTATTGCACCCTGCCGTGCACCTATCTCCTGAGCAATTGAGCACATTTTTAAGAATCCCTGCCGTGCTTTAGGGATTGCAAGATGCCGGCCAACTCAGTTCAGGTGTAATGTATCCCAATCCTGCCACCACCCTGATGAACAAGATTTTGAAATTGAATGGAGCAACAGTCTTGTGTTAAAAGCACTCTTGGGGACCTCTCCATTTGTTTGTTGAGCATTTATTTTCGTCATGAGGGGCACATCAGTTTATAAACTGCAATTCTAAAGGAATCTAGTCACGTATCTTCTGTTTTTTTCTATGATAAGGTTGATTATGGGTATAAGGCTTTTATAGTTGCGTCAAGCTTAGTTAGAAATGATATGACTGCTGAGAACCATTTCCGAAAGCAGTGGCACCAGGCTATTTGACTGTGATGGGCATCGCAGCTGAGCCTGATCCTATCTTCTCACAAGTGCACTTTCCGGTGGGGTTGACTTGAAGGCAATCAGGAGCAAGAACCCCTGGCCCCTCCCAGCCTCCGTACGCTGAGGGAGCAGTTACTTCAATCCAGCTACTCCAGTGTGCTCAATCCTCGGCCATGGCTCACAAAGCTGATCCACTGCATGCCTTCCAGTCACTGGCTTCTTAAATTCTGTGCACACTGAAGGTTTTAAACTTCACCTGCTCGGAATTGGTTAACTGCTCAGGCGAAAACGACATTTTGATCCAGTTGCCTGCTACAGAGTGAATGTGCTACAAATGGGGTGAAGATATAGCCATCAGTGCAAGGGGAGAACTGAATTTTGAAATAGATTTTAATCATACGTGCTATTTTTTTTAAAACCCTGAATGGGTAGCATTATGCTTTGTGAATCTATAAAGCTCCCCGGTGATCTGTACAGCACGACTTTATTACTCAGGCCCCAAACCCTGGAACTCCCTGCCTAAAACCTCTCCGCCTCTGTTTCCTCCTTCAAGACGCTTCTTAAAACCTATCTCTTTGTCCAAGCTTTTGGTCACCTGCCGTAATTTCTCCTTATGTGGCTCGGTGTCAAATCTTTTGTCTTATAATACTCCTGTGAAGCGCCTTGGGACGTTTCACTAGGTTAAAGGTGCTATATTAATACAAGTTGTTGTTGATGACGCTTACAGTCTCGGCAGCTGCATGAAGAATGGGCACGTGGACATCCTGCCAGAGAGTTGCTGGTGCCTGTGGAACATAAGAAATAGGAGCAGGAGTCGGCCATACTGCCCCTCGAGCCTGCTCCGCCATTTAATAAGATCATGGCTCATCTTCGACCTCAGCTCCAACTGAGCCCCAGAAGCCTGTAGAACTGGACCCCAGCGAGAGTAGGACAGGAGGGAGTGAAATAACAAGATAAGCAGCTTGAGCATCGGGCTTTTATGGACATTGACTCTCCCTTCCTTGTATCTTGTTGCACAATAACAATGAAACCCCCTTTGTGACCTGGAACAGATCTCCAGGTCTTTTGCATGGGTATTTCTTCAATATCTCCAAAAGCAGACTGAGCTAGCAAGGGATGAGATGAGGCTTAGTTCAAATCATTAAGTGGCTTTACTCCACAGTAAGGTGCAGAGGCAGTGGATATGATCAGATTCAATCGGTAAAACCTATTATCGCATAGTGCTATTACAATGAACACGTGACACTGTCCCACTTTGGTGGCTTGTCTTCCTGAGTTTATTGTTTGTTCCGTCCGACAGTCCAGGGCAAAAACTCCTCTCCCTGCACACTCCTGTCTTTTGCAGCTGTTTTTTTCTTCTGCCCGATTCCCTGAGCTGCATCCTGTCGCCCCAGAACCAGACGACCTTTTTGATGACGGTGTGTGTGTGTGTGACTCTCTTCTTAACCTCCCCTCCCCCACTTTGTGCAGAGACAGAGGTCACAGGGCAGAGTGAGTCAATGCCCGTAAAAGTAAGGTGCTCAGACTGCTTACTGGAGTGGCTGGTGCCACTGAACCGGAGAAAGCATTTGCCGCTCAAGACCGAATTTGGGGCCAGCACAATTGCCCCATGTCATCACCGTGTTGCGGCTGTGGATTTGGCATGCCCACGAGGGACCTGCAGCTGTCAATGTCAGTAACGATCACATACGCTTCGAAGGCCTTTGGGATGTAGAACGCGCTCCTTTGTTTTAATGACTGAAAGGTGTTTTCAGAATTACCCAGACAAGCTAATGAATCGTTTCTTGCTTAGCCTCTGGGAAAGACTTCTTTGTTCAGCATGTTAACCGCTCTTAGTCTATGCCCTTGCCCTCAGAACAGAAAAAAACGGAATAATTTTTTTTAAAAATGCCGGTATTAAAAGTAGCTTTTTTCCCCCTAAATCCTTTTGGGGTCAAAATTGCCCATTTTTGCGACGCACGTTAGCGCCTCAAGTGGGTGCTAGCAGGGCGCCAAACAATTTTTGCCCTGGGGGGCTACCGGGAGTCGGCGGAGACGTTGCCACAGTAGCGCAGTGCCCCACCGGCAACACCCCGGGCCGCCGCGCAACTGCCAATGACGTGATCGCCATGCGCGGCGACCCCTTAGCGCCCTGCGGCGGATATTGCCCCGCGCCCCGTGAGGCTGCCGCGAGCGGGTGTCAACGCCGGCCTCGGGGGTCGCGAACCGGGCAGACCTCCGCTCGCAGGGCGGGTATTAAAGGGGAGGTCGGGAGCACTCCCCGCGCCGCCATCTTACCCGTTTGACCCACTCATCGGTCGGCCCCTTCGTTACTTCTCTGGCGTGTTGCGGGCCGCCGTCCTGCAGCCCGGCACTGCGGCCTTGGCACCACGCCACCCTGGTGGCCCAGTGGGCGCTGTCAGAGGCCCGGCACAATGCACAGCGGCCCTCCCCTTTAAGCAAAGTATTGCCCCGGAACCCGCCCCATCAGGAAGTGGAGCACGCGAGATTGTGCTTCACTTCCTGTGAGGGATGGTAACTGCAATTTCGCTGCCGGGGCGGGACTTCCTCACTGGGTGTAGGAAGTCCCGTTAACCCCCCCCGTCCCCCCCGAGCCGGTTACCGCCCCCAATCGGAGCACTGGGGAATTTCTTCCCCCTTTATGTTTTTTTAAAAATTCCTGCAATGTGGCAATGCTGCATTTAATTGTTCTCCTCTAAAGCTGATTTGTTCACATGATTCATTACCTAATAACTTTGAGCAATTGGACAGCATTTGTATCCGAGAGTGAAGCTGGATCTGATTTGTGGGGTGTGCAGCCACTGATGTGGCACCGGGTTCTGAGGAGCTTTGTATATCTGAGACAAATGACATTTTTCTCAACTTGACCCCTCTCATTTTTTTTTAACTGGATGTACTTGTGTGCGATTGGGTTCCAAATAAAATTCAGGAGAATTCATTCCTTTTATGACAACTGTCTCTCTTCAATTGCTCCTGTACCATTTCAGCAGTACATTTCTAATGCCCCCCCCCATCCCCCACCCCACCACCCCTCCCCACAACCCGGTGGAAAGCAGTGTCAGAATTAAATTGAAGCATGTCAAATTTGATGCTCCGTTTCTGTCCTGGCGAAGATTTCAGTGCCGTTGTTTTCTTGGGTAGCCGAGGTGCCCGCCTGAATCGGGCGGGGGCCTTATACATGTGTGCAAATTGGGGTCCTCTTGCCATTCTAACCATCGCTTGCCATGGTCACCTGACTCAATGAAACCTAGCCTGCAGGAAGAAGAGGCCCTGTGGAGCTGCAAGGACCAGAAGTGTCCTGCTCAAGCCCTGGACCCTACAAGGTAAAATATATTTGCTTCATGGGTTCTTGCTTAAAAATTCATAGCAACATATTTCTATTAAGAAGTAATTGGTTTATTAACAGAGGTTCAACAATCACACTACACATTACCAATTCATCCACTCGGCATACTTCACAACTCCATACCTCATCGTGGATGACCTAGACCCAACTAACTGGGGTTTTATTGAGTCTTGTGAACATCACGTGACTGGCTAAGCCACTCATAATGCAACAGCTCTACAACTATTTTAGATAGAACTTTAAATCAAGTACAGGTTGGATCTCCCTTATCCGGGACTCCCTTATCCGGCACCGCCCCTCGTCCGGCATGATTCTGGCAGCCGGGGGCGCATGCGTAGAACGCGACCGACCTTCACCCCGACTTTTGGGGCCGCGCCGACACTCGGCCCGCCGACACTTCGGGCTTGCCCACGGCGCCGACCTCCTCTGGGCTGAGCTTTTGCTGTCCAGGACTTAACCCCTCCTCCCCACCCAGGATCCCACAAGGGAAGCCTGGGCCTCTGGCTAGCCTTCCCCTTTTTTGGGGGGGGATTTCCAGTTTTGAGAACTGGTGGATAAATAATGCGAAAAATGATCTAAAATGGTTGGAGTCAACAACGATTTAAATACCTTCCAAAAGCTGTTTCCGAACCCCAATCAATAAGCAGAGAATACTCTGCTTGCTGTGAAAATTTGATGGTTTTCTCTGATTAAACATAAATCATGTACAAAGGCAACAATTTTGTTTCGTAGTCAGGCAGCCTGCTCCCATTAAATTTGATAGCTTACCACAAAATTTTATTAGTCCTATTTAAGACATGTATATAAACCTAATCTAATCAGATTTAGAGACCAGCAAGGTTTAGGTTTGATGCTTGGTCGGAGCTGAGTTAGCTGATCCAAGGCAAGGAAACAGTCCGGGTAGTAAAATTGGTCTCAGTATCCATAGGTTCGGGACCCGACCTATCTGCTCTAATCTCACTTCGCTATCTTTACTTTCCTTTCACAATTGGTTCGTGAATGGACTGAAAATGGACCTTCATCGAGCAAAGTCTCAGGATTTCATATTCTCCGAGATAAATCCAGGTGTAGGCATCTGGAGAGGACCGAAAGATTCTGTTGGGTGTAACCCTACAGTTGAATAGCCGATTGAACGTTGCTCACGCATTAAGAAAGGCAAGTTGTGCAAAGTGCTGAAGAGCAGCTGGCATTCTATGGACATGTACCTAAACATGAGACACCAACTTTAAGATATGTGGATGGATGGATATAGAGAGAGAGAGAGCAGGGCAGTGGAATTAGTCTTTGATTGTTCTAGCAAGGAGCTGGCACAGATACGACGGGCAGAATGGCCTACTCTTCACACATTTATGGAGGAAAATGCAAGTGGGACTCCATAGTAACAGCGAAAGATGTTTGCTCACCAGTAAAGTTGAAGGTCCTTCAAAATAGTAAATATTTGCTCTTATTTTCATACGGATGCCACAATGACCACTCACTATCACAGTGAAGATTATCAATCATCGCGCTTGATTATTGGAGGTCTAACATTTACTGTGAGGTGACCAGTCTACAGTGAATCTGTTTCCTGGTGTTGAACCTGTGAAAGTATTTGTTTTAGTTATATACACTAAATTCAGGTTGAATTGAAATGTCATTTGAATTTCATGTTTGGAAGTAGGTCTAGATCATTCCCTCCATTACAACAGTGACTACATTTCAGAAAGTACTTCATTGGCTGTAAAGAGCTTTGGGATGTCCTGAGGTTGTGAAAGAGGCTATTTAAATGCAAGTCTTTCTTTTTCTTTTTAGATTAATTATTTTCAGACGTTTAGTCAAATATTTATTTTCTGTCCACATTTTCCAAAAGTGCTGGAGTACAGTTCCATAGATACCAGCTGTCCTCAAATACCTCATCCAACTGGCTATTCCTTATGTGGGGCCCAGGCGGTGTGTATCGGGGGATGATTAACTATGGGCAGTATTACCACTGTGTCTGATCCTGCTCCCGGCCTGCCCACGTTGCACGTTTCAAGTCAGAGTCATGATCCAGTGAGCAGCAAGTTGGAGCTGTAGCGACCTTATTCCCTTGCCCAAGCCTAGTGGTACTGAGGCCAATTGTAGCTCCACGATAGCGCATCCCAACCAAGGGGGGCTAACTCCATGCAAACTGGGCCCCCAAACCTCGCACTTTCCCAGCCTGCGTGGATCATTTCCGCCTTGGTCATTTCTATGTGTCTGAGGTCTGCCCTTGTGTTCGCCAAGAACATTGAAGTCTGTTTGATTTGCTTCACTTCATTCTTGGCTTGACAAATGCCAAAATATAATCATTTCCCTGAATGAGGTGGCAAGTCCAGATGGATAATGAAAGGGCCTGCTGATTATGAGGGATCGTGTTCCAAACCTCCGTACAAATGTGCGGCGGAAAAGTTAATAGTTGGTACAAACTGTATTTTAACCTATTACAGTTCTAAATGTTAATCTCATCAATTGTTGAAGTGCACGGTCTAATAAAGCTCTGGCCTTTGGGTATTCTCTCGCAGCCTTTAATGTCAAGGTTTCTAAGGTCTGGGATAATTGGCGGCTGACGGAAGATGAAGAGACAGGTGTCCTGCTCATATCCCACAGAGTTCTGACAGTTGTGGCCATTTGCATAATGCAGCCCCGAGCAACAACTGACCTCCTTTCTTCCGCCCCATGAAACCTGCCACCCTGCAAGTCAATCAGGGGCGAGGGGCCTCTGCCAGGTTGGCATGTGGTGTCCACCTGCTGCCCTTCGAACACGAACAAAAACAAAAAAAAAAAGTATGAAATAGTCAGCTGCAATCTGGTAAGTGCCTGAAGATAGATTGGGAAATCAATTTGTTTTCGGTTGCCTTGTCGATTGAATCGCTGATCGAAATGGTCAATAAATTCTGACGTTCAATTAAATTGGTGTCAGAAAACGTGGATCAAATGTTGTAGAACATTTGCAATTATACTTGAGTATTTTCCACCCTTGCAGTTAAACACAAGAATAGAGGGAGGGATAAGCTTCCAGTTCTCCCTGCCTCCCCTCCCCCGCCCTGAATCACTCCTCTAGATCAGCATTGTCCAATAGAAATCGCTGACTAGCATGGCGCAGGCAACACCATTTTAGCCACGTGCACTAGTTTTAGCAGAAGATGCTTTGTGTACACACACACACACAAACACACAATACAAGTTAACGTACCTCACACATGTATATGTACCTTTTTCAGCCAAAGTACATACTGACCCTTGAGCTGATCACATCACATGCATAAACGCAGCACAACCTGCCGTAAGGCATTGGAGCTGCAAAAGATTACTTTTTTTAAGAACATAAGAATTAGGAGCAGGAGTAGGCCATTTGGCCCCCTTGAACCTGCTCTGCCATTCAATAAGATCATGGCTGATCTTCTACCTCAACTCCACTTTCCTGCACTATCCCTATATCACTCGATTCCCTTACTATTCAAAAATCTATCGATCTCTGCCTTGAATATACTCAGCGACTGACCATCGCCAGCCCTTTGGCTACAGAATTCCAAAGATTCACCACCCTCTGAGTGAAGAAGGTTCTCCTCATCTCAGTCCTAAATGGTCGACCCCTTATTCTGAGACTGTGATCCCTGGTTCTAGACTCTCCAGCCAGGGGGAAACATCCTCCCTGCATCTACCCTGTCAAGCCCTGTAAAAATTTTGTATGTTTCAATGAGATCACCTAAACTCTAGGGAATATAAGCCTAGTCTGCTCAATCTCTCCTCATAGGACAATCCCCCATCCCAGGAATTAGTCTGATGAACCTTTGTAGCACTCCCTCTGTGGCAAGTATATCCTTCCTTAGGTAAGGAGACCAAAACCGTCATGTATTTAACCATCTTGCAATGACATAGTCATGTAACTGTAATTCATGTACACTGTATCCTAGAAATGCACACCCTGACCACAGGGGGTGAACTTGCGGGAGACACTCCTCACCTGGGTTTCCAGATATAAAAGGGGAGATCCCACCCAGGGTCAGCACTTCTTGGTCCTGGGAATAAAGGTGAAGGTCACAGAGTGACCGTGTCTGATACATATATGCCTCGTGTGAGTCTGCAGTAAGGTGCAGGGACACTACAAAAACTGTACCCAATACTCCAGGTGTGGTCTCACTAGGGCCGTATATCATTGCAGTAAGACATCTTTACTCTTGTACTCAAATCCTCTTGTAATAAAGGCTAACATACCATTTTCTTTCTTAATTGCTTGCTGTACCTGCATGTTAACTTTTAGTGATTCGTGTACAAGGACACCCAGGTCCCTCTGAACACCAACATTTCCCAATCTCTCACCATTCAAAAAATACTCACCTTTTCTATGTTTCCTACCAAAGTGGATAACTTCACATTTCTCCACATTATATTCCATTTGCCATGTTCTTGCCCACTCACTTAGCCTGTCTATATCCCCATGAAGTCTCTTTGCATCTTCCCCACAACTTACATTCCCACCTAGCTTTGTATCATCAGCAAACTTGGATATATTACATTTGGTCCCCTCATCCAAATCATTGATATAGATTTATAGATTGTGAATAGCTGAACCCTCAGCACTGATCCTTGCGGTACCCCACGAGTTACAGTCTGCCAACCCGAAAGTGACTCGTATATTCCTACTCTCTGTTTTCTGTCCCTTAACCAATCCTCAGTCCATGCTAGTATATTACCCCCAATTCCATGAGCCCTAATTTTGTTTAATAACCTCTCGTATGGCACCTTATCGAATGCCTTCTGAAAATCCAAATACACCACATCCACTGGTTCCCCCTTATCTATTCTGCTAGTTACAACCTCAAAAACTCTAACATTTGTCAAACATGATTTCCTTCTCATAAACCTGTGTTGACTCTACCCAATCCTATTATTATTTTCTAAGTGCCCTGTTACCACATCCTTAATAATAGATTCTAGCATTTTCACTACTGCTGATGTCGGGCTAACTGGTCTGTAGTTCTCCGTTTTCTCTCTCCCGCCTTTCTTAACTGGTGGGGTTAAATTTGCTACCTTCCAATCTGTGGGAACCGTTCTAGAATCTATGACATTTTGGAAGATGACAACCAATGCACTATCTCTAGGATGTGGGCCATCAGGTCCAGGGGATGTATCGGCTTTTAGTCCCGTTAATTTCTCCAGTACTTTTTTTTTACTAATACCAATTTCTTTCAGTTCCTCATTCTCGCTAGACCTTTAGCTCTGCACTAGTTCCGGTAGGTTTATTTGCGTCTTCTTCCGTGAAGACAGACACAAAGTATTTGTTTAATTTCTCTGCCATTTTCTTATTCCCCATTATAATTTCTCCTGTCTCAGCCTGTAAGGGACCCACATTTACTTTGGCTAATCTTTTCCTTTTTACATACCTACAGAAGCTTTTACAATCTGTTTCTATGTCTCTCGCCAGTTTACTTGCATATTCTATGTTCCCTTCCTTTATCAACTTCTTGGTCCTCCTTTGCTGAATTCTAAAATCCTCCCAATCCTCAGGCTTCCTGCTCTTTTTGACAGCATTATAAGCCTCTTCCTTTGATCTAATACCATCTTTAACTTTTCTTGATTCCCTGAGAGTCCAAAATGCGCATGTGGTTTATCATTAAAATAATATTATACACTTACTGCTCTTGTGTTCTATGGAGGCCTCTTTTTTTTAAAAGAAAAACAACAAATTCACTGGATTTGGGCATCACTGGCCAGGCTGGCAATTATTACCTATCCCCAGTTGCCCTGAGTATGTGATGGTGAGGACCTGCCATATGGTGTGTAGTAAGAGCGAGTTCTGCTCATTCTCATTTACTCAGCACAAATGAGTAATTTGGAATCACTGAACATTAATCAACTTCTATTCTGAAGCCAAAAGGTTTGATTTGATTTTTTTCTAAAGTTACCTTGTGTGAATAATACGTGACTATTGTGCTCAGCAAGACTCGGGTCTATTCCACAGGCATCACACGAGCAGAGAGAAAGGGAATTATTTCTCCTAAAAAAAAGAAAGATTTACATTTATATAGCGCCTTTCATGACCATCGGGCGTCCCAAAGTGCTCTACAGCCAATTAAATACTTTTAAAATGTAGTCACTGTTGTAATGTGGGAAATGCGGAAGCCAATTTGCGCACAGCAAGCTCCCACAACAACAACTTATAAAAAAATATATAGCGCCTTTAACGTAGTAAAACGTCCCAAGGTGCTTCACAGCAATGTTATAAGACGAATAGATAAATTTGACACCGAGCCATATAAGAAATTACGGCAGATAACCAAAAGCTTGGTTAAAGAAGTAGGTTTTAAGGAGCATCCTAAAGGAGGAAAGAGAGGTAGAGAGGGGGGGAGATTTAGGGAAGGGGTTCCAAAGCAGCAGAAGGCACAGCCACCGATGGTTGAGCAGTTATAATCAGGGATACTCAAGAGGGCAGAATTTGAAGAGTGCAGACATCTCATGGGGTTGTGAGGCTGAAAGAGATTACAGAGATAGGGAGGAGCGAGGCCATGGAGAGATTTGTAAACACGGATGAGCATTTTGAAATCAAGGCATGTTTGCTGCCACAAACAGCAATGTGATAATGAGCAGATAATCTGTTTTTTTGAAAATGTTGATTGAAGGATAAATATTGGCCAGGAGACCGGGGATAACTTCCCTGCTCTTCTTCAATATAGTGCCATGGGATCCTTTATGCTCACACCTGAGAGAGCAGACAGGGCCTCGGTTTAATGTCTCATCTGAAAAACAGCACTACCAGCAGTGCAGCACTCCCTCAGCACTGCACTAGAATGCCAGCCGAGATTTTTGTGATCAAGTCCCTGGAGTGGTAGTTGAACCCACGGCCTTCTGACTCAGAGGCGTGTGTGCGACCCACTGAGCCACTGCTTACCTGGCTCTGACTGGAGAAGGCAATCTGCTAGATCTGTTTGATGAAAAATGCACAGGTCTCCTGGACTCCTCCGCCAATTGGTATTAATTAAAATTGTATGGGGCATTCAACAGCTTAGTTATTAAATGAAAGCAGACGTACTGTATAGAAAATTCAAAAGTTTGTTCATTCTACATGCAAAATGTTTCAACTTTTAAGTTATAATGTGAAAGTACCACAAGAGAATTTGACTTCAGGAGAAAGGAGAGAATATTGGAGTAGGAGGAGGTGGGGGTGGTGGCTAGTGACTTGATCTTGTATCGTTCGATACCATACCATCCAAGCATATATTGCAACCATGGTTTGACATTACATTCATACAAATCTGGCACTAAGCTTATGGTCTACAGGGCTCTAGTGATATCCGCCCTCCTGTATGGCTCAGAGACGTGGACCCTATACAGTAGACACCTCAAATCGCTGGAGAATTACCACCAACGATGCCTCCGCAAGATCCTGCAAATCCCATGGGAGGATAGACGCACCAACGTCAGTGTTCTCGATCAGGCCAACATCCCCAGCATCGAAGCACTGACCACACTCAACCAGTTCCATTGGGCGGGCCACATCGTCCCCATGCCGGACGTAAGACTCCCAAAGCAAGCGCTCGACTTGGAACTCCTACACGGCAGGTGGACACCCTCAAAGCCTCCTTGATAAAGTGCAACATCCCCACCGGCACCTGGGAGTCCCCGGCCAAAGACCACCCTAAATGGAGGAAGAACATCCGGGAGAGCGCTGAGCACCTCGAGTCTCGTCGCCGAGAGCATGCAGAAAACAAGCACAGGCAGTGGAAGGAGCATGTGGCAAACCAGACTCCCCACCCACCCTTTCCTTCAACCACTGTCTGTCCCACCTGTGACAGAGACTGTAATTCCCATATTGGGTTGTTCAGTCACCTGAGAACTCACTTTTAGAGTGGAAGCAAGTCTTCCTCGATTTCGAGGGACTGCCTATGATGATGATGATGATTGGGTGGATCTTGACTTTGTGCGATAGTTTATAACTGGTGATAGCAAGTCAGCAGCCTGTTTTCAAATCCCTCCACTGCCTTGCCCCTCCCTATAACTGTAATATCCTCCAGCCCTACAATCCTCCGAGATATCTGCTCTCTGCCAATTCTGGCCTCTTGGGAGCATCCCCGATTTTAATCGCTCCACCATTGGTGATTGTTCCTTCAGCTGCCCAGGTCTTAAGCTCTGGAATTCCCTCCCTAAACCTCCCTGCACCTCTATCTCTCTCTTCCTTTAAGGCGCTCCTTAAAACCTACCTCTTTGACCAAGCCCTTTCCTAATATCTCCTCATGTGGCTCAGTATCAAGTTTTATTTGATAATGCTCCTGTGAAGCGCCTTGGGATGCTTTACGACATAAAGGCGCTATATAAATACATGTTGTTGTTTTGCATCTCCCGATTTTAAAAAAAAATTTCCATTATCTTCAAGATCGATCCCACTGTGTGGATAGTGAGGAATTTCTCTGATCTTTGACGCTGCTGATTACCCAGCACTTGATGCCAAACATAATAAGAGAGTTTGTGCTGGCAGATAAGTGACCAATAGATCATTTATTTTGCCTGTAACTATTCTCCAATCATTGCATCATAGCAGAGCCTGAATGGACCCTTACTCAGGTCCACATATTGCATTTCCAGCAGGGTCACTGGACAATAATCAAAAGCAGAAGTCTTTGCGAGTTTTTCTATTTCTTCCTCTCTAGCCCAGGGACATTTGAGGGTCAATTGTAGCCATCCTAGCAGAGATAAACTAACCCTTCCAGCCCAAGCCAAGGATCAAATCTGGGAATGTACTTCAATCTCAGCTGACTGGCAAGGTCACTTCAGAGTACTAATAGGTTGAGGTATTCCAGGGCTAAAGATGGGGGTTGGGGAAAGTAGTTATAATCCAGTCACTGCTGCCAGTGTCAGCCATAGCTCAGTGGGTACCGCTAACAGCTCTGAGCCAGAAGGCCGTGGGTTCAAGTCCCACTCCCGAGACTTGAACCCAAAATCCAGGCTGACACTGCAGTACTGCGGGGGTGCTGCACTGTTGGATACCCCGTCTTTTGGATGTGACGTTAATCCGAGGAACCATCTGTCCTGTCGGGTGGACATAAAAGATCCCACGGCGCTATTTTGCAAAGTCCTGGCCAATATTTATCCCTCATTCATAACTAACATGTAAAAACAGATGTCACATTGCTGTTTGTGGGAGCTTGCTGTGTGCCAATTGGCTGCTGCGTTTCCTACATTACAATACTGACGATGTTTCAAAAAAGGTGCTTCATTGGCTGTAAAGCACTTTGGGACATCCTGGGGTTGTGAAAGGCACTATGTACACGTAAGTCTTTCTTTCTGTTCTTCTTTTATTACAGCCTGTGTTTTCTCTTTACTATCTTAAAGTGGAAAATGACATTGTCGCAATTGAGCCCTGAGCAGATGCTGCTATTTATCTAAATGAGAAATGCCTTTTGACGTGCAGCATGCGCTATATATTCAACAGGCAGCCCCCCCAAAGTCTAAATGGAACTTTATAAATGGTCTATGTAATGAATAATCATTACCCCTGGAGCCTTAGCACCTTACAAGAATACGCGTGGATATATTGTGAAATCATCGGCAGGCATCAGCAAATACTGTGCTGAAGTCTGAGGAATACATATTAGAAACATAGAAAATAGGTGCAAGAGCAGGCCATTCAGCCCCTCGAGCCTGCATTATTGACTGCATATTAGTGACATCACTATTCACGGCCAAAATGGAGAAGATTGGGTAATATCCCCGTAATTTACACACCGCTGTAAAAAAAGAAAGGCTTGCATTTATATAGCGCCTTTCACAACCACCGGACATCGCAAAGCGCTTTACAGCCAATGACGTACTTTTGGAGTGTAGTCACCGGAGAAATTCAGGACTCAGATATTTTTTCCCCTCGGTGCAGTGTCCCGGTCGGGTGCGGGGCAGAAATGCCCTTGCACCGGGTCCGCCGCCCCAACCGCAGCGGGAAAACGGGTGGGGCGGCCCCAGACGCCACTCCAAACCCGAGGTAAGTCAATTTACAAAATGGCGGCCGTTCCACGCCGCCCTGTGGCCGCCACTTTCAGGCGGCCAGAGGCCTTATCGGGAGGGGCAATTTCGGCCCCTATAGCTGCTGTAGTTTATCGAGACACTTTTGAAATAGACTCTATGGGCACAAATTTCCCCAACCCCTTTTCCTGGTGCCCTCACCCGCGAGGTGCGCCACTTTTGTCCGCCTCCAAGCGCGCCGAAAATCCTCCTCACGATCCTGGCCCCTCTCCTCGGTGGTGGCGCAGCGTGGCCCAGTGGATTGGGGGCGGAGCCAGGTCCCGCACTGAAAACAGTGCCAGGACCTATGCACATGCGCGCTAGAGTCTGCACGCATGTGCAGTAGCTCCTGGCAGGCCGAATCTGAGAGTACGCGCTGCAGGCTGTGTGGGAGGGACCAAAGCACGCCGTCCCTAGCCCTGGCCAAATGGGCTCCCTCATCGGCGGCCCACTGCGTTCCCTAAGGTAGGACTTTTATTTTTTATTTGTTATTTACTGGTTGATTGATTGCTTATTACTTTGGTCTTGGTGCTTTAGGTGCAGGGTTCCTTCTATTTTTTATTTGTTAATTAATTGCTTATTACTTTTTGTGCTTGGTGCAAATGTACTGCTTTGTTTAGTGCTTGGTGCTTCAAATGTATTTATGCTTCTTTAATGTTGTTGTGAAGGTGTTTAGTGCTTTGCAAGGTCCCCTTCTCCCCCCCCCCCCACCCCAATCTCTGGCTGCCTGCGCTGATTTCTTAAGTCATCGCAAGGTTTTTCTGAACGTACAAGAGTGCCCACTTACGCTGGCCTAAGTTAGTTTGGAGTAACTTTTAGCTGGCCAAACTTGATTAAATGGCCAAAACAGGCATAAGTGGCTGGTAACACCCCCTTTTGGAAAAAAAACCTAACTAACTCACTTACACTGGCGTACATTAAATGGCCAGAATTGCAACCAAAAAGATACTCCAGAAAAATCAATTTGCTCCAAAAAAAACGGAGCAACTCCTGGGGAAAGTTGGGCCCAAAAAACTGTTTGCTATAGTGAGCTGATTAAATAGACTCTGTTTGCTGAGCAAATAGACTTTGCTGTGAAATAGACTGCTCGCTGTGAGACCTCCCATAAGGCCTGCCCTGCCTCCAATTCCTTGGCTGACACAGTGGCGCCAATAGACACTCTGCTTAATATTGGCCACAATTTTAGCTCTCCTGCCCTCATGATAATGTCACCAAGCGCATTCGAAAGCAACAGAATGCATATGGGTGTCATTTGACACTCTGGTTTTTATGTCTTTGCTTCCTCCCTTCTGCCCAAATTTCTTATGTTCCCTTCCTCTCTTTAAAAAGCAATGGTTGTAAATGTTTACTCCCAGTCGACAGCTTTGTGCGTGTGAAGATCACACATCAGGAATCCAGATGTGAAGGCCAGGACATCATCATCATCATCATCATAGGCAGTCCCTCAGAATCGAGGAAGACTTGCTTCCATTCCCAAAGTGAGTTCTTTGATGGCTGAACAGTCCAATACGAGAGCCACAGACCCTGTCACAGATGGAACAGACATTCGTCGAGGGAAGGGGTCGGTGGGGCTGGTTTGCCGCATGCTCCTTCCTCTGCCTGCGCTTGACCTCTTCACGCTCTTTGCGTTGAGACTCGAAGAGCTCAACGCCCTCCCGGATGGACTTTCTCCACCTCGGGCGGTCATCGGCCAGGGTCTCCCAGGTGTCAGTGGTGATGTCGCACTTTACCAGGGAGGCTTTGAGGGTGTCCTTGTAACGTTTCCGCTGCCCACCTTTGGCTCGTTTGCCATGAAGGAGCTCCGCATAAGCATTTGCTTAGGGAGCCTCATGTCTGGCATGCAGACTATGTGGCCTGCCCAGCGAAGCTGATCGACTGTGGTCAGTGCTTCAATACTGGGGATGTTAGCCTGGACGAGGTCACTGATGTTGGTGCGCCTGTCCTCCCAGGGGATTTGCAGAATCTTGTGGAGACATCGTTGGTGATATATCTCCAGCGACTTGAGGTATCTTCTGTACATCGTCCGTGCCTCTGATCCATACAGGAGGGCGGGTATTACTATAGCCCTGTAGACCAGGGGTCAGGACACCCCGTTTGTGGAGTGTATCATTTTCCATGCATTATGTTTGACTCGCGAGTTGGGCATGCGGATCTTTGTCGCCGAGTTCCGATGGCAATTCTGCTCCACAAAAGCCCAGAGCTGCGAGCACTCGATTACAAAAAGACCCTCGTAACTCATGCCAGGGTACAGTTTGAAGGGTGTTCAAGGCCCGGCAAAACCTCACCAAAATGCAATTCTCTATGTGTGAGTCTAGACCGTAAATGTAGCCAGACTTATTTGACTATGAAGGTCACTGGAGCTGACCCCTGTCCCCACGTGGCATCCGCACCAGTGCATTTCCAGCTCGCTGATGGATTCTACTGTGCTCAGCACAAAGCAGAAATTGATCCTGGGATAATGCTGGAATCGGTGTTAATGCCTCATCAGGCAGTGAAATGGGATGTTTTGTTTCTGGTCCAGAAGAAAATTGCATCACCTTGAGTTTTGTTGCAATCAAAGACTGACAAGAGTTCAACTAGCACTGGGCCGTGGAAACAGGAGATAATATTGAGCCGTGCCTTCTGAGGTTCAATTCTCTGAGCTAATTAAGCTCATTGAAACGAGGAAGTGGACATGCCAGAATGAACATTATGGGGCTAGGGAATAATAAAACTGCTGTATGTGAGTCTCCTGCTACTTCCTGCACTATATTCTACAGGTCCAAATCTCCCTCCCGAATAATGCAGTCCAGACACGTGAACTGTTCCCGGGGTCGGGGAACAGCGATCTCCTTCTCAACCAGTTGTCTCCAATGCTGCAAGTTTTGGCTGGCTGTGTGTGACAAAATCTCTTCTTTCAGCAATGCAAAATCTAATGCCGGGATGATGAATTGCTGGCCTGTGAACACTCCGGACGGGTTGTGCTGGTGGAAATGTGTGTATTTTGATACTGGCTGTAGGCCCATTAATATTAAATTCCAGCTCATACCTTAGACCTGAAAGGACGGCAGTGTAATCTGTGTCTTGATGTGAAATGGAGGACAACGTTGGCTGTAACATGTACTTTCTGAAGTCCGGTACTTTTAAGCTATTATTAAGGTCTGTGACCTGTGAGCACTGGGAAAACTGCAATTGAAAAAAATCATCGGCTTGTGTGACTTACCAGCACAGCGTACCAGGGTCACTGATTTTAATAACTATCAAGACGATATTCTCTCTGATGCACTGGTACATAGTACAGATATGCCCAGGATAGATGAATGTTTTAGATTCACAGTAATCCAGGCATTTTCCTCAAGTCATGGCTCAGTGGGTAGCACACTCGTCTCTGAGTCAGAAGGTTTGTGGGTTCAAGCCCTGCTCTAGGTACTTGTGCACAAAAATTTAGGCTGACACTCCAGTGCAGTGCTGAGGGAGTGCTGTGCTGTCTGTTGGGTGAAATGTTAAACCGAAGGCCCGTCTGCTCTCTTAGGTGGATGTAAAAGATCCCATGGCACTATTTCGAAGAAGAACGAAAGAAAGACTTGCATTTATTTAGCGCCTTTCATGACCACTGGCCATCTCATAGCACTTTACAGCCAATGAAGTACTTTTGGAGTGCAATAGGGAAGTCCTGCTGCAATTGTACAGGGCGTTTGTAAGACCACACCTGGAATACTGAGTACAGTTTTGGTCTCCTTATATAAGGAAGGATATACTTGCATTGGAGTCAGTTCAGAGAAGGTTCACGAGATTGATTCCTGAGATGAAAGGGTTGTCATATGAAGAAAGGTTGAGCAGGTTGGGCCTATACTCATTGGAGTTTAGAAGAATGAGAGGTGATCTTATTGAAGCATATAGATTCTGAGGGGGCTGGACAAGGTAGATGCAGAGAGGATGTTTCCCCTCTTGGGGGAATCTAGAACTAGGGGACACAGTTTCAGAATAAGGGGCCGCCCATTTAAAACAGAAATAAGAAGGAATTTCTTCTCAGAGGGTCGTGAATCTTTGGAATTCTCTAACCCAGAGAGCTGTGGAGGCTGGATCATTGAATATATTCAGGATGGAGATAGACAGATTTTTGAATGATAACTGAGTAAAGGGTTATGGGGAGCGGGTGGGGAAGTGGAGTTGAGGCCAGGATCAGATCAGCCGTGATCTTATTGAATGGCAGAGCAGGCTCGAGGGACCAAATGGCCGACTCCTGCTCCTATTTCTTATGTTGTAATGTAGGAAATGTGGCAGCCAATTTGCACACAGCAAGTTCCTACAAACAACAATGTGATAATGATCAGATAAACTGATATCCCTCATTTTAGTGATGTTGATTGAGGATATAAATATTGGCCAGGACACCGGGGATAACTCCCCTGCTCTTCTTCGAAATAATGCCATGGGATCTTTTACAGGTACCTGAGAGAGCAGACAGGGCCTCAGTTTAATGTCTCATCCAAAAGACGGCACCTCCAACAGTGCAGCACTCCCTCAGCACTGCACTGGAGTATCAGCCTAGATTTATGTGCTCAGGTCAGATTTGAACCTGTTAACCTTCCGACTCAGAGGCAAAGGTGCTACCCACTGAGCCACAGCTGACACACCAGGGAAGCTTCCCGGTGTCCTGGCCAATATTTATTCCTCAATCAGCATCACTAAAACAGATTATCTGGTCATTATCACATTGCTGTGCACAAATTGGCTGCCACGTTTCCTACATTACAACAGTGACAACAATTCAAAAAGTACTTCATAGGCTGTAAAGCGCTTTGGAACGTCCGGTGGTTGTGAAAGGCACTATATAAATGCAACTCTTTCTTTCGATGCTATTAGTCTTTCTATTTGTGACTCACTTTGCCTCCTATTTCGCAAACACTCTCGTATCACTCTTTATCTTTGAGATTATTTATGTAGTCCAAATCTATAGAGGGAGACAATACTTGTAATGTTTTTGGGTTATTTTCTTTGCTTTTCTGTCATGACAAAATAGAGTGGAATTTCAGCCTTCTACAATGTTTAAACATCTTTTTAGTGATGTTGGTTGAAGGATAAATATCGGCCAGGACATCAGGGATAACTCACCTGCTCTTCTTCATAATGGTACCATGGGATTTTTACGTCCATCTGAGAGGGAAAACGGGGCCTCAGTCTAACATTTCATCTGAAAAACGGCACCTATGACAGTGCAGCACTCCCTCAGCACTGCACTGGATCGTCAGCCTAGATTTTGTGCTCAAGTCTCTGGAGTGGGACTTGAACCCACAACCTTTAGACTCAGAGGCAAGAGTCACAGCTCCATTAGTCCCTCTCCCTAGAACCCGTCTATTCCCACCCAATGGTATTGCCCGCAAGAGCCATAATTGCGTACTAGTGTGTACAATGACATACACACTGTGTGGGTACACAGCATGTACAAGGGATGTACGCGCTGATGTACGTCCTCTGCTGTGTTTCATTTTAATGTTAGAACACTGGTCAGTCAGGTACTTGATAGAAAAACGACTTGGGTAGAGGGCAGAGCGGTAATAGGAGTAGTCAGTGTTTACATTGATTTTGGGATGTGGGAGGAAAGAGTACCTCGATTTAAAGATTGCCCACAGAACAAAACTCGACTCGTAAGCAGCAGTTTTGAATATTGAGGCTCTGCTTCCAAGCTCAGCCATTCATGTCCATATGTGCTGTTGGAAATGGTGTTTCAGCTTATTTTCACCTTTCTCGAATGGATTCTTAACACGTTCTGGGGCTTTTGTCAGGTACGTGATTAATACCTCGGGCTACAGGCCACAACCGCGCCACATCCTTTATTCCTTTGGTTGACCGGAGGTCAAGCTAGAGCAAGCTTCTGTCGATGGTGTGTTTACCTTACTGCACTCTTATTGAAGCTGGATCCCTTGTCCCACCGGGAGACTGGGAGACCCGTGAAAACCCGGGCCCAGGACTTTGTTGCCGGAGTAAGGGAGTGGGATTTAACAATGTAATCACTGAGAGCTGAGTGACGGACACCATTCTCCAGGAATCCAAATGACAGCTCCTGTTTCCCTTCTTAGGGTCACTACCCAACTGGCATTAAACCGGACAGTCTTATTTATGATGATGCTGTCTGTAAATTTTAAATAGAAATCATTTATCAATAATGTGGTTATTAATATAGAAGTCCATTTTTCTCCCCCATTACTTTTTGTTCCTTTTTTTCTTTGCTCAGGTGTCTGACACACAAACCCATTACGAGGTCTAAGAGTCTGCGCCCAAAACACTGAAAAATTCACATAAGTAGATTCTATTTGCCTGATATAGAGCACACACTCTCCTGCTGTAGGGACACAGCTCATTTAAGAACAGGAGCAGGAGTCGGCCATTTGGCCTCTTGAGCCTGCTCCGCCATTCAGTAGTGGAACTGAGTTCATGATCAGATCAGCCATGATCTTATTGAATGGCGGAGCAGGCTCATTGGGCTGAATGGCCTACTCCTGATCCTATTTCTTATGTTCAATAAGATCACGGCTGATCTGCATTTGCAGGTTTAGAGAACTTCAGCCAAGGCTTAGGTATTCGCAAGTCCCAATATTGTTGTATCTACTGGTACAAGTCAAATAAGCCTCACGCTGCTTGCCTAGCTGGGGCCACATTGTTTGCATGGGCAGGCCACATTGTTCGCATGGGCAGGCCACATTGTTCGCATGCCTGACACAAGACTCCCAAAGCAAGCGCTCTACTCGGAACTCCTTCACGGCAAACGAGCCAAAGGTGGGCAGAGGAAATGTTTCAAGGACACCCTCAAAGCCGCCTTGATAAAGTGCAACATCCCCACCGACACCTGGGAGTCCCTGGCCAAAGGCCGCCCTAAATGGAGGAAGTGCATCCGGGAGGGCGTTGAGCACCTTGAGTCTCATCGCCGAGAGCATGCAGAAAACAAGCACAGGCAGCGGAAAGAGCGTGCGGCAAACCAGTCCCACCTACCCCTTCCCTCAACGACTATCTGTCCCACCTGTGACAGGGACTGTGGTTCTCGTATTGGACTGTTCAGTCACCTAAGAACTCATTTTTAGAGTGGAAGCAAGTCTTCCTCGATTCCGAGGGACTGCCTATGATGATGGAGCTGGGGCCATCCATGACTGCATTGGCTTGCTGGATGATCTGGAGCTGACTGGGAAGCATCCCAGTCCCCAGAGACAGGTTTGCCCCTCGAAGTCCCAACAAGGGATTGCCTGGTCAATCAACAGCAGTGCCCTGGAGTGCTTTGGGCCTGTCTGTGTTAGGCCTTTGAGTCTCCCACAGAGAATGAATCTCATTCCAATCTCCTCTTGCTAGGTGCGGCATCTTAAATCCAACTCAATTCCAGTTGATTTCCCCCCAACCCCCGACCTCCCAACCCCCAACCCATCCACCTCAATGATTCTGATCTCTATATATGTGGAGGTATTTGCCATCAGGATTTACAACAAATCAAAACTCATGATCCCCCCCTCTGCCCTTGGTCAATGGTAGCCAACCAAAGCCATCCCTCACTCCAGCACACGAGTATCTGACGTCATTCAGCTTTGACGCAGGAACCTGAAGGACCGAAGTGTACTCGCCAAGGTCGGATCATTGTCAACGGGAAGTTGTTAGAAGAAAAGCTGACAGATGCTAAATCTTCAGCATTGTATTGAACTTCTCTCTTTTTAAGAAAGAAACACTGAAAATGGATTGCATTTTTTCTTGTCAGTGAATGTCAGTGTAGTTGTACCTAATAATTTGCAAAATATGAATCTGTGTTCTCACTCTCTGTTCCCAGTCATGAAAGGCAAAGGGCATTAAAAGACAAATCTCAATGTTTGC
This sequence comes from Pristiophorus japonicus, assembly GCF_044704955.1. Lineage (NCBI taxonomy): Eukaryota > Metazoa > Chordata > Chondrichthyes > Pristiophoridae > Pristiophorus > Pristiophorus japonicus. The sequence continues at coordinate 19,448,633 of NC_091992.1, forward strand.
CACACACAAACAATCAGAATAAATTGCTTTGCAATGACAATCGGAATAAAATAAATCAGACAATTTGTTTTGTGATTATTTTTCCTCTGGTCTTGCAGAGATTTTGATTCTAATACCTGTTTAGAAGGAGCTGCCGACTGGTATTAGCAGACAATGATGAGCTGCTGATGTGGTATGAGGTGATTGTGTGGCCCAACGTGTTCCACAATCAATCAGGGACTGTCACTATTGTCCCCATCTGTTGTCAAGCACAAGGGACCGAGGTATTGACATGGTCGGAGACCTTGCTTGTCTTCAGCGTCAAACTGGACGACCCTCCTTTGGTGCACCCGCTGCAGCAGAACCTCCAACTCTAGCATCAAAGGGAGCAAAGTGGCCCACATGTACCATCGTGAACAACTTGGCTCAATTTTCTGTGACCACCACAACACTCCCCTTTTACAATGCGCAGCAGCACTTTAAAAACTGCTGCCTCGCCAGATTTCCTGACAAACGTACGACAGACAAAGCTGCCTGGCCGAGCCTGTCCTGTGCCTGTAGCTGATTCAAAACAAGCGGCAGGCTTTACAGCGCAAAGTTTGGCAAAAGCCCCCATCCTCCCCTCCCTCCATACATCAAGGCTGCGGGTGTGTCCATTTTTGCAGCCGTGCGCAAACCCCAATTGTGTCAGGGTCACTGAACTGGAGCTGGTCTCCATGGGAGATTGGAACTGGCTGCGAGATTGTGGTAGACGCTTACCAGTGGACTTCGTGGTTACGGGAACATACTGGTCGGTAGTGCCCGACGTGCTGACTCAAGAGCAGCTGACAAAATGTCCCTGCAAGGAGCTGGAGTAATGGTGTATTCTCCTTTAAGTGTATCCAAACCGATCAGCAGAGAAGCTGGCATTGTTGACTGAGAGTAAATGCGGTTAAACAGCAGAATGACAGGAACAGGCAGCAATAAAGCACATGGGCTTTCCCAATGGCCCAGTTGGTAAATCCCCACCATATGGTGTGGTATGCACAGGCCAGGAACTACAACAGTCGGAGGAGGGGTTTCCTGCATGTGATTGTAATCCTGCTCTTTATGAATGGGTTCATGATTTCAGAGCACATAGACCAAGTCTCCACTGCCAGCTTTGATCCCTAGTCTGAGGTTTTTTTATTCGTTACGGGATGTGGGCGTCACTGGCAAGGCCAGCATTTATTGCCCATCCCTAATTGCCCTCGAGAAGGTGGTGGTGAGCTGCCTTCTTGAACCGCTGCAGTCCGTGTGGTGAAGGTGCTCCCACAGTGCTGTTAGGGAGGGAGTTCTAGGATTTAGACCCAGCGATGATGAAGGAACGGCTGATATATTGTCAAGACAGGATGGTGTGTGACTTGGAGGGGAACGTGGAGGTGGTGGTGTCCCCATGCGCCTGCTGCCCTTGTCCTTCGAGATCGCGGGTTTGGGAGGTGCTGCTGAAGAAGCCTTGGTGAGTTGCTGCAGTGCATCTTGTAGATGGTACACATTGGAGCCGTGGTGAGTTGAGTTAATGGATCTCAGCTGGACTGGTGGTAGGGGAATAGCAAGTAGACTCGATGTCCATGGGCTAGATTGGGGGAGGGGGGTAAATAAAATTGGTCACTTTTGCCCCCACCCCACCCCATGATTGATATCCAGTGACCTTACTCATTGTGTATATGTGAGCAATATAATATTATACACCTCATGGCCCCAAATTACCACCAGACTTCTGCCCTAATTACAAAATTTCCCAGCAATGAGCAGGGCCCCAGTTACATTGATTCTCCACCGACTCTGCAAATTCCCACATGGCCTTGTAAGAGATGGAGCTTCTGCTCCCCACCCCCCACCTTACAAGACAAAGGATACCAAGGTGGCTGCCTTCGCTCAGGCCCTGAAAATGCATGAGCTGCAATTCCAGTGGATCGCGCCCGCCCATGCTCTCCAGGACTGACCTCACTGGAGTTTGCGAGGTTAGCGGGAGGGCGCCTGATTAGCCTGGGTTCGGCCTGTGCTACTACGAGTGCGTCTGTGAGGCCTCCCTGACCCCACTATTGGAGGACAACCAGGCCTTCCCACCCCCCTGCAACTCCATGGCCTTTCGCCCCCCCCCTCAACCCCCTTCCCACCTCCCCCACCCCAACACCCCTCAGCCCCCAGACCAGAAATGTTGTACTGTATTCTCGGGGATCCTGGCCAGTTCCATGGCCTGCATAGCTCTGATCTGGCAATGCCCCCCCATCTTTCTCAACGTGCCGGCCTCCAGTATTACACCGGGTCTTACCTGGGTCAGGCTTGCTAGGACTTCCAGCGTAGGGAGTTCCTACATTGGATTACATTACATAGGATATACGGCACAGAAACAGGCCATTCGGACCAACCAGTCCATGCGGCGTTTATGCTCCTCTCGCTCCTCCTCCTCATCTAAAGCTACCAGCATAACCCTCTATTCCCTTCTCCCTCATACGCTT